>NC_041353.1:18833588-19001088 GCF_004354835.1 Perca flavescens | reverse complement strand
ATCAGCCCTTCTAACTCAGTGGAACGTTTTACAGAAGGATAAGTTGAGTTGCAGCTGCAAGATATTTAGTATACATCGGTCTCCAGCAGGTTTGAGCTAGAATGTAGACAATTACGCTATTTTTATACTCATGTCTTCAATGCTTGCATCAGCAAAGGACTAGTGTCTCTCGGTTTGTGGGATACAAAAGCACATGAGCAAATAGCACTGAAAACAATGGGCTTTGCACACATTGAAACAATAATTAAGAGACATTTTTCTTTTTCTTTTGTGCCTCTTTACTTCACATAATTTTGTTTCCTTTACCTGCAAAGCAATGTAACAAGCCTGAGGGCTTTTGTTTGGAACTGGCAATTCTCTTGAAATGCAAATTCCCTTTTTACTCTTAAACTGTACAATCACGTGAAAACAAAACTGTAGCAAGTCATCCGGTAGGGTCAGGTCTGATTTTCATACGTCCATGATGCACATTTTTGTTTCCTTGTTAAATATTTATTCTGAAAATGTCTGTTACTGGATGTGGATTTATATTCTCTCCCCCCACGAGCCTATTTTAGAATATCAATTAAAAAGGATGGTGACAGTGTCAGAAAGTTTGAAAGATGATACGTAGTATCTTCACCCCTCATTATACTTTGTGCCATTATTCCCCAAAACAACACAACAGTCACTCCAGTAGTGTCAAAATTGCAATTGAAAAAAAATTCCCTGAACCACTTCTCTTGAACTGCTACCCCCTTTTTTATTTTTTCTGGCTGAAGAACAAATTATTCAAACCTTTATAATACATCAAAATGGCTTCTCAGGAGGCACCGATTTGCAGTTTAGAGCTGCTTAAGAGGGAAATAAGTCAACAGTAGATAAAAGACAAAAATATTTTTTTTCAGACAAAAGCAAAACACAATCCCAGAAGACTGAAAAAAATGAGCAGAAATAGAGACAAGAATTGTGTGAAGGAAACTTAATTGGAAGTAGAGGATTAGTTGTTTGACTTTGTGCGTTTGGTTTGGATAATGAAGTGCTTTGATGTTCAGCAGATATAACGTGTATCATGTTCGCCCTCTTAGTTTTTTAAACCAAAGTGTGGGCCAATTGAAATTTCGACCTGATGATGATGACAAGTCAGGGGATGGACTAAGTGTGTTTATGTGTGGAGCAAATGTTATGGTAATCCATCAAATGCCTGAGACATTTCACTCAAAACCACAAATGTGTCACTAAAGGAAAAGTCAGAATGATCCATTATCTGGGAACCATTAATGGCTTTACAAAATGTAGCCAAATGGCAATCCATGTGAGAGTTAAGAAATTTCGGTCTGAACCAAAGTGGTGGACCGACTGACCCAGATTGCCTTCAAATAGAAGGTCGCCATCCACAGAGCCACATTGAACGCATGACTAAAAGAATCTGTCGGACAAAAGCAAAACCATTTCAAAGACATTTGTGAAATGAGCACAAATTGTGACGTGTAGGTTATGTGAGATGGATAAGAATTATGTGACTGTTGATTTACAGCTGAAGAAATATGAAACAAGCATTTGTTAGTTTCAGAAAGCGGCTCAGTTAAGGCAACTAAAATAATAAAAAACAAAAAGGTTATCGTTTAGTTTAGAGAATTAAAACTAACTTTGGTCATAGTCCAGGGCATGTGAAAAAGTGTATGCCAAAACCTGTAGTCACAAGTCGCACAATTACATAGGCTCAGTTGAGTTAAAAGTACAATAAATGTCCCACACAATTTCTAGTAAGTAAATATTATGTCCTTCTCCCAAAACATTTCTCTAATTTTTCATGCATGGATACTTTTATTTATTTTTGGCATTTTGACTTTTCGGGATAGCGGCATTAGAGATCCTGACAGGAAACGTGGAGACGGGAACAATATGCAACATGAATTCTGTTTTGTAATTTCATGGAATCATGCTTGTCTTTTGAAACTGTGACAACAATCCACAAAACCCAAAGGCAGCAGCAGCAGCAGCAGCATGTCCAGGGCCAGAGGGATCCTCTCCGTCTCTCTGTCTCTCCGTCTCAGCGGCAGCGCAACAGGTTTAAAGCCGGTTTGCAGGACAGACCGATTCCCGAGTGAAATGCTTTTCTCTGTATCTGCTGGCAGGGGGAGCCGAGTAGGAATCCAAGTAGAACTGGGTGGGGGTGGGGGTGTTAGTTGTTAGAGCAGACATGCTATCAAAAGTAGAGTGCATAATAAAAGCACAACTATCCTTTCCTGTCTCTCTGTCTTTTTGCTTTTTAAAAAAATGGATTCTATCATTTTCTACCTGCTGTTCACTTGTGTATTCCAGCAGCAGCCATCAGTGAAATGTTTGATGCTATGCAATCACAGACCGTCGGTAAGCCAAACAGTGTAGTGGAATACAGTACAAGATTCCCACTGAAAGCAGTGTTTTTCAGAGTTCTAAACAAAAAAGGTAACCGGTAAATCTCTGAGGTACAGTGTTGTTCAACAGTTGCACAACTGATTTGTCAGATTTAATATCATTCTGTCTCAGCAGAGCAGCTGACTCCATCACTGTTAGTCTCAGTAGTTGCTTGTTAGAGCAGCTGAAATGTACTGCTGTCCACCGACATAACACGCTGAAGTGAAAACGGAATTAACTGGGTTTGGTTGAGCCACAACAGTAGAGACAGTTAGGACCAGTTCCACGCAGTCATTTCAGATTTACTGTTTACTGCAGCAGCGAGTCTCTCAGCAGAAGGACACCTCAAGAAAATGTCACATGCAATTAAAAGAGAATGGAGCAGCTCAGGCTCTAAATAATTCAGACAATGGAGCGTGATCTGGAAATTGGCTCCAAATACTGCAGCGCTGCACTTTCCCCATCACATATCTGAATTTTTTTTTTTAAGGCTGCTGCCTGTTGTGGGAAATCTGAAACGTTATCAGTTCCAATCATTACCATCCCATACTTCAGATATTATTTATTTAAAAAGGTATTTTTTCCATCAAATACACTGATCAGCATGAAAATACTGTTCCTTATGATGTTTGCAATGCCAGATCCTGAACGGTTACCTCCACTACACTGCTTAAAGCTGCTGCTAGTACTACAAACCCCAATTCCAATGAAGTTGGGACGTTATGTAAAATGTAAATAAAAACAGAATACAATGATTTGCAAATCCTTTCCAACCTACAGTATATTCAATTGAATACACTACAAAGACAAGATATTTAATGTTCAAACTGATACACGTAAGTGGCAAGGCCGAAAACCAACATTGAATGCCCGTGACCTTCGATCCCTCAGGCGGCACTGCATTAAAAACCGACATCATTAACATTAAGGATATTACCACGTGGGCTCAGGAACACTTCAGAAAACCATTGGCATTTTACACAGTTCATCGCTACATCTACAAGTCCAAGTTAAAACTCCACCATGCAAAGCCAAAGCCATATATCACCAACACCCAGAAACACCGCCGGCTTCTCTGGGCCAGAGCTCATCTGAGATGGACTTCTGTGGTCCGACGAGTCCACATTTTAAATAGTTTTTGGAAATCGTGGACGTCATGTCCTCCAGGCCAAAGAGGAAAAGGACCATCTAGATTGTTATCAGCGCAAAGTTCAAAAGCCAGCATTTGTGATGGTATGGGGGTGTGTTAGAGACCATGGCATGGGTAACTTGCACATCTGTGAAGGCACCATTAATGCTGAAAGGTACATACAGGTTTTGGAGCAACATATGTGGCCAACCAAGCGACGTCTTTTTCAGGGACGTCCAGGCTTATGCTAAGCAACATTCTGCACATGTTACAACAGTGTGGCTTCGTAGTAAAAAAAGTGCAGGTACTAGACTGGCCTGCCTGCAGTCCAGACCTGTCTCCCATTGAAAATGTAGGGCGCATTGTGAAGCGCAAAATACGACAACTGAGACCCTGGACTGTTGAGCAATTGAAGTACATCAAGCAGGAATGGGAAAGAATTCCACCTACAAAGCTTCAACAATTAATTAGTGTCCCAAACGCTTATTGAGTGCTGTTAAAAGAAAAAGTGATGCAACACAGTGGTAAACATGCAAAAACAAGTCATATTTCCATTCAGTGTTTCTTACCAAAAATGTATTTGGTGCATTTTCTTCCTCAAACATTTATGAATGTTCTTCCATGCTTTTGCTGGCCCATTGCTTTGTTTGTTGGGTGTTCGCCCCCCCCCCATCAATTGGCGATGGCGATCAGCGTGTGTACAGTAGCACTACGGAGCAACGTTTTTATGAGGGCATGATTGCGAGTTATCAAAAACTGAGTGTGGGGTTTTAAAAACGTGGGCATTTACCAGTTAGGGGTGGTATAATGAATGATGCTATGGAGTTGCATTATGGGGAAATTTAGGTTCCAGTGTTTTCAGAGGTATACTTTTTGAGAGGTTTAAATACAGATAAAAGGAAGATTCTGAGTGAAACACTAAACACTTTTATAGGGTCACTCCACTGATCTTACACTCAGTCTACCAGGCATGGTGAGTGCCACTCAGTCCGTGAAAACAGTTGTATAATGTCTCTTGAAGAGCTTTGTCAAGTGAAAAAATAACCCTGATGTCATCAGGGCGACCTTGGCCTGCACTCAGAGAGTACACATTTTTAACAGAGAGGGCTACACAGTGGTGGTGTATGAACAAAAACTAGCATTCACCCTCAAAAACGTTAAGCCACGCAATAAAAAAAAAAAAAAAAAAAAAAAAAAAAAAGGTACTTTTAAAAGAATAAAGCACATAAAGAGAGGAAAATTGAACCCTCTGTAATAAAAGGCCCCTTTTAAGAAAATTGGTAGTCTGCTCGCCCTGGTAATTCTTTCATTATTGAGACTGATTAGGCAGATGCAGAGCAGACAATAGAGACCCAAGAGAGATATTCTTATGGGACTCAATCCAAGGCCAGCAGTGTGTAGACCTAACTATTGCACCGCCGCTGGACTGAATCCTTGCTGATTATTTCATCTTTCCTGCCGTTTCTCCAGCAGCGCATCATGTCCGAACAGGCACCTGCGAGGTGGTGGCGTTGCATCGCTGCTGCAACAAGAACAAAATCGAGGAGCGGTCGCAAACTGTGAAGTGCTCCTGCTTTCCCGGGCAAGTGGCCGGCACCACCAGGGCCGCCCCGTCATGTGTAGATGGTAAGCTCTGGCTGAATATTTCATGGGCTATCTTCTTTTTCTGTTCTTTTTCTGCTGATGCTCCATTCCACAAATCTTGAGGATTAGTTTTGCTGAGATCATCGATAAGTCTTTTGGCACAAACTAACTCACTTAAGTGTAATTTCTTCTCTGGAGATGTTGTCAGGGAGCAACACAGAGAAAAGTAGCCGGACTGAGATCATTTATAAAACGTCACAGTTTGTTGTTTTAGCAGATCAGCATGGGAACATTAGGTATTTACATACATTGTTCAATTACGCTTGAACAAATACTAATAAGGAAAGTGATTTTTATTACCGCACCCCACACACACACACACACACACACACACACACACACACACACACACACACCTTTACATGCAATATGAGGAAGGGATTGGTGACAACGGCATATGATAATTAAGCCCTTTCAATTTAAAACCTTCATATGGTGTGGATTTCTAATGAATCCGTTGATTATTTTCTCAATTAATTGTTTGGTCTTCAAAATGTCACAAGGATTAAAGTGTTCACTGCTCACCTGGCTTAAAGGCTCAGCTAGGTGCAATTAAAGGTGGTACAAAAGAACAAGAACTTGCATACACTACAGTCTGCACAGTCCAGATGAACTACATTCACATGCTTTTAGCCAGAGAACCTAGGTGTATACGCATTCCAGTAATATGACCCAGTGCAAAACATTTGTGTATCCCCGACACAAGATCATGCTCACGGGTACTGTAGTTCCATTTCATGGGACATTTAATGCAAAACTACATAAATGATGATGCTATTATAAACCCCAAGTAAATCCTAACAGAGGTTCAAGTGGGTTATATAGGGTTATTGTCTCAAAACAATTGATCCAAAACATTTCTATAACTTTACTTTTAGTCCAGGTTTCCTCTGTGCAGCTTAAAATGCCCTGAAATCTGAGCAAAGCTTTGTGACTAGCATCTAATGACTAGCAAGGACTTTCTTACAGTATCTTCCTTCAACATGCGCTGCAGAATCAAGCACCCGGCTCCCTCAATTTGAGGCACCAAGTGCTACACAGCTTCCCATCTCCACCCTTTTCCTCTTGTCCTCTATTCATGCCCATTTGTTTTTAACTACTTTCTCAACTAAAGCTGTATCTACATGCTCCAAGTTTGATAAACTTCGCCTCCATTTTTTTTAGCTGCGTTACCACAGAGACCACACCGCACTTGGCAAAGACCCACCCTAGTTTGCATCTGATTGGCTAACTTGTTTCATTGGTAGGTGGAAGTTCGATGATTGGTTAAACCCAGCGCATCAAAAACAAATCCCATGTGGACTTTTTTATTTATTTATTTTTCTAAAATAGTCATACGCCAGAAATCCAGCACCTGGCCCAGTACTTTAAGCCCTGCGTTAGTTAGAGCTGCGTTCCTCTCATATGATTGGTATGTGAAATCAATTGACTCGAAAATATTAAACCGCATGCAAGTTTTTGTTGTTTTCTCTCCTCACGGCCGCACGCCAGAGATCCGGCACGATGCTGGAATACTTTAAGCCCTGTGTACAGTACTAATGGAATAGTACTGTATGAATATGAGAATATGAGCAGCAGCAAGTAGTACTATGTTGGTAGCCTATAAAATACTCCAGCAGTGATAAAAGCAGCAGTGCAAGTACTTCCATTTTTGGTTATCCTGTCTGATTCTGTGACTGACGTAACCATGTGATTATATTTGACTGTATGCACCCAGTCAATACTGTCTGCTGAATCCGGCAGCCTTACTAAGAGGCTCCTAAGGGCTTTTCTTTTTAATCACCTATGAATGAAGGTGAAGCTGCCCACTGCCTGACTGTAAAGTCAATGGCCCACAGGGTCTCTTAGCATGCTAATGTGTCAGACCCCCGACTCAGCTCAAGTGGCTGCTTCACTTTGGTCTGAAAAGCGCAGGTTTCTGGCTAAACTCTGGACCCAATTGTGTTTGACCTATTCCTTGACATTTTAGTATTGACATTTTCTGCAAATTAGAGCGGTGAGCCACTGGCCTCAGTTTAAAGCTCCACGGTGATCTCAGAAAAAAATGTTCCGCACTTAACCTTTTAATTATTCTTTCTTCTACAACCGGGGATTACCTTTAGCTCCTCTTTATATGAATCTCCTCTTTATATGAAGACAGAACATCAGACATCTGAGAAAACCTGAATAGATTTCAATGCATAATTCAAATAAGTAGCCACAGAAAGTACCTGCACACTACTGAATTAAGTTTCTAAAACAAAGTGTCTTGATCGCATGAGGACTTCAAAAAAAGCATTGTCCTACAAGTAAAGAAAACTTAAAAAGCAAATTTAAAATCATAAAAATGACTATATCACAAATGGGAAAACTGATGTGCATTGGCTGAGCCATTGATTTCCTATAGAGGGGGCAGTGCTTTCTAACTTATAAGAATCACTAACTGGGTGTAACACATGGCACAGGTTTTCACTCAATGTCAGATCAACATTTAACCCTGGAATGTACTGTAGTAGTAGGACAGGTAAAATCCAGTGGATGGATTCATTTCAACCTGATGTACTAGATGAATGACATTACTATGGGGACACTAAAAATGAAAATAAATGAAATGCAGAAACTGGAAAGTATTATATCAACAGGGATTCTTAAAGGAATAGTTTGGACAGTTAAGGCCCAGACAAACCGACTAGACGGCCGACCCTCGGCAGAAAAGGCAGTTGGACTGATCAGTCCGGTCAAAAAAGCAGATTGGACGAACGCGTCACGGGGGTCTGGTTTCTCCGGAAATTCAAAGACAGACTATCATGGCGGCTTGTTCAGAATACGATCTCATATTGTACTAAAATAGTTATAGGGGCTCAGTGGTAGAGCGGTCGCCTGCCAATCGGAAGGTTGGTGGTTCGATCCCTGGCCCTGCAGTCCCATGCTGAAGTGTCCTTGGGCAAGACACTGAACCCAGAGTTGCCCCCGATGCTGTGCATCGGAGTGTAAATGTGTGGGAGTGTTTACAGCCACAGCGTGCGTGAATGGTTCCTGTACTATGTTAAAGTGCTTGAGTAAAAAAAAAAAAAAAAAAAAAGCTATTTAAAAACAGTCCATTTACATTTCACCGAAACTTGTTTCTGAAAACATTTTAAGCAAGAAATAGGCCATGCAGTTGATGAATCGGTATTCATTTCAGATCGACAAAGGTCAGTTTAAAAGATTTTCGTCAGATTTTGAGAGACTCTAGTCACGCTCATTCCGGTCCCCGTTTCCGGGTTAGCACTCCACCAATCAGATGGGTCATTTGAGTCCAACTGCAGGCAGTGCCCGCCCCGGCCATTATACATGTCAAATCGGTCAAAATGAAGGCCGATTGGCCCTCGGACGGAAGGACGACGGCATGGAACACACCGAACAGAATCGAATAACTGAAATCGCCAGACTGTTCGACGGCCAAGAGTTAGATGAGAAGATTGACAACACTCATGTCTGTACGGTAAATATAAAGCTACTACAAGCAGATGGTTAGCTTAGCATAAAGACTGGAAGTAGGGGGAAACCAATAGCCTGGCTTTGTCCAAAGGAAAAAAAATCCACCTACCAGCATCTTTAAACTCAATAATTAGCACATTGCATCTCCTTTGTTTAGTTTGAAGAAAAACTGAAGTGTAAAAATGACTGTGTCAGACTAATTATTGGCTGGGACCACATGTATACAGTATAAAGATGGATAAATTGACAGCTCCCCAAAAGTGAAGTCAAAACATCTGGATCGCCCCCTGGTGGCTGGCTGCAGTATACGTCTAAATCCCACCCCCTCCATGTTAGTGGATGGGACATGGGCCAAAATAAAAAGTCGGAAGTACACGTCACATACATTTTTCCCAAAGATGGGTTCTGTCAAATAGTTAGTTCTGATCCCACTGATGTATGGTTAGGGTTATTTTTCTAATAAGTTTGCTTTTTATTAGTTATTTAATGTTATAAAAACGGGGTGTAATGATTGACAGCTCTGATTAACTCGCGATTGGTCGGGTGGTATATGGGCAGTACTTCTATGCTGCAGCCTGGCTGCGGTCGAAAAGTCAAAAAAATGACCTCTTATGTCCTTTACTAACCACTTTTCCTTAACCCCGATGGTAGACGTCATGAGGTCAAGGATGGATGTGAAGGAGAATTCAAAGGGAATTAGGAAAAGACAACCGTGGTGACAAGAGAATCCGACAGCCCTTACACTCGGCTGCATATTTATGCAACGGCGGATGTTACTGGCATGGGTCTGGGCCGGTGGGTTCCACCGTGTCGTTTCATGCCGGTTCTATAAATGTGGACAACCTGGTGGAAATATTACTTAATCTCTATTTTATTTCCCATCTTATTCTGCATTAATTATGTCTGTTCATGTGAAGCACTCGGTGCATGTCATTTTGTTATTATAAAGCACTGAGCTGTAGGCTGTTTATTGTATAGGTGTTCTGCAAATAAAGCTTATTATCATTATTGGTTGCTCGCGCTTACCCTCCTGTCCACTCATATTTATCCACATAAATCCCGATTAAAAATGATGAAAATAATTGTTAAATGAATGCAAGATAAGCAGAACGTGTAAGGCCTGCGAATCTACTGTACATATATATTATAAGGGTTAGATGGTTGCGAGTTGGCTACAGAAATACATCATTCATGAGGACAATATTCTCTAAACTGTAAACGGAAAAGACCGTTGCAGCTCTGCTGTGCGCATTTACGTACGAGGACAGCAGTCAGCAGCGTAACTGCTTTGTTTGTTACTCAGTTCACCACCGGGTTTAAGGAAGAGTGGTTAGTAAAGGACATTGGTCTATTTTTTTTTTTTACTTTTCAACCGCAGCCCCTGACTGCGCAGACTCTGGCTCCAAAATTACAAGATGGCAGCGCCCGTGTCTGTGGTGATTTGGCTTCATTTTGTACAGATGGAGAACGCAGAGACGTCGTCCATCTTCATATACTGCCTATGGCTGGGACCAATAACTGCCTTGAGTCACTGGTTGCCTGACAACTGGTCCCACCTGTCATGTGACCATGGCCTTGCAGCTATCCCTTGAGATTTTCCCATATCTACTGTACACATACATTACATGTCTTTTATCCATTACAATTGCTATATATGTCAGAGGATTCACGTCTCTGGAGCAACTACGGGCTAAGTGTCTTGCTCAGGGACACATTGGTTGATGTACACATTGTAGTGGGAATTGAACTTTAACCCAATCTACTGTAGATTACTTAAACATTACCAGTCTGTATAAGGTACAGTAGTAAGTAAAGTACAGCAGGCTTAAAAATGGATGGGAGAGTTACCCTGAGAATTAATAGCTGTGTAAAATCTTTCCACAACCCTGGAAAACCTTTGTACGATCACATGTTGACAGTCAGACACAGCTACCAGGTTTGGTTTCTGATTTTGCACTTCACAGCAAAACTACAACTCCCCATCTGCTTTACTGTTTGAGTCAGCTAATGTCACACTCTTGCCACAACTATGCTTTGGCCACACTCCAAAGCCACTCAGCCACAAGACTCACTCTCTCATCTCTAATGCTGGCACATGATTGCAATTACAACATGTTAACTTCTGATTAAAACAAACGCTTTGATTTTTCAACTGTTTTGTTTTGATGACAGATGAGTCACAGTATGTGTGGCCATGCAGCTCAGCCCTTTACTTTTAATGAAATATGCAAAAAACACAAACTGATCAGTAATTAATATGAGCTCAAGGTTAAAGCAAATATTTAGAGGTATTTCTAACAACTACAACAGAGACAATAAAATGAATAAAAAGTATAAATCTATTTTTTGCTCCCAGATGTTTTCAGTCTTAGCGGTTTTTAAAGCACCATTAACTGTGAAGTGAAACGTATCCCATGCATTTGATGTATGTTTGGTTATCAATACTCCCATTTCATTTCATGAGAAACCTTTGTGGCTTTTTAATAGCTGCTGTTACACAACCACCATCTGCTTGCAGTTGACCTGATGCACGTTTTACACCACTGCGCTGCTATAACCATGGCCGTGTGGTCCAAATTGATTCCCTCATGTCATAAAGCGTCCATTCTGTGCAATATACTCTAGTGAGGCTTCTGTATTATGTGTGGATTATAATAACAGTGCTCTTCATTAGGAAAGAACACTTGGTGCTGGTGAATGCTGGTGGAGGGGGATGTGGAAAATAGATAATGACTTCTGTAATACGCCAAATTTAAATGATGTCTTGTACAATGGAGTAGCAGAAGCTTAATGCGCTCTTTTTATTGAGACAACTCACTGCAGCAGCAGGTTTCCCCCTCAGACAGCTGGAGTCTCATCTTTTTCCAGTTCCAATCTCCACCACGCAGATATGTACAACAAGTGCGTTGAAATACTCAAAATAGATAGATTTAGCGAGTGTTGCCAGTCAAAATGGGCATCCTACATCCTTTACCAGACTTGTTTGGGATGATTTGATTGGTATTTAAGGAGATGCTTTGTTTCAGGCTTGTAACGTTATGGATGGGAGCTTGAAATATTTACACCGATTAGGTCCTTAAATTAAAAAAAGACCATATAAATCAAAATTGTGCCAACGTTTAGAGTTGAGCATGATGCATTTTAATTTTACCACTTGATTTTAATTTGGTTTGAGTATTTTTAATGATAGTGGCAACAAAAGAGCTAGAGGGCAAACATAAGAAAACATGCCGGCCAGCCCGGCAACACTGACTAAAAAGCATCATCATTAATATACAGTAAATATAGGATAACATTAGTAGGGAAAAATTAATCCAAAGTAATAGGACTTGAATGCGTTCTGGGCGTTGGAGGATACAGTTTGACCAATCAGGATAATATAATGTGTGATTTGGCAGATGCACGCAGATTTGGCATTAAAACAATAATTATCTATCCATTCGTTTTTATCATTTAAAAAAAACAAGTTGTCAAATGTTTTTTGGTGTGAAGGCCTACAGACAACGTGACCAAAGCCATGTCTGACTATTTGCTTTCTGACATCTCTTAACCTGCAGCCTCCATAGTGGAGCAGAAGTGGTGGTGTCAGATGCATCCGTGCCTTGACGGGGAGGAATGCAAAGTTCTTCCTGATCTGAAGGGCTGGAGCTGTGCGACAGGGAACAAGATCAAAACTACCAAGGTAAGTTTAAGAAACAAAACACTTCCACGACAACATATTGAAACCTGTTGAATCTGACCTCGCAACACTTCCAACTCCTCAAAGTCAACCGGCTGTGGCTTCTTTAACAGTCGTCTGCCCAGGCCTTTACCTAAAAACAGCTAATGTTTGCAGTCGGTGCTTGGACCCCCGGGGGGGCTGGGATCAATGGGCTGCCATGTCTCCTTAGCACTTTCAGGCCACTTTGAGCACCCAAACTGGCCAATTAGTCACTCCAATTACCTGCTTTTAACGTTGTAACACGAGGCCCATATCCTTCACCGTGTTATGACGACCCGTAGACTTCAGTTCTGCCTCTCTCCATGTACTTAATTATTTAAACTGTCCACACCACACCTGCCTGGAGCCTGGGGCTATTGATTCAGGGACTTGTCAGGACCTCAAAACGGGATATCTATCCATCCATCCATCCATCCATCCATCCATCCATCCATCCATCCATCCATCCATCCATCCTGAACATCTGGAAATAGAGTTTTGGTTACTACAAGATCTTCATAAGTACTTCAAGTATGAAAGTTAAACATATCTTTTCTTCTGTTTTCTTTAACATCGACGCCTGGACAGATTTCCGCGGACAAAGAGCAGCTTTGGTAATGGCAGAGGCTTCACAGCCGAGTCCAGGTAATAAACCGTTTATATTATATTAATACATTTTATATATATGTGTGTGTGTAGGTTTTACTTGTCCTTATTTATTGTTGTCCTAGCTTCCCAATAAAGTAAAAAAGTACAGAGAGAGTCCCAACAAGGATCGTTAATGTGTCTCATGATTACTTCACTGTACAAATGTGTATGCACTACTGCATTGTGTCACCTCACATTTTCATTAAAACAGACAAGGCAAATGGTATTATTAACCACATTTCCCTGTAGTGCAACTATAACCGAGATAGGGAGCAGAGCAAGAAGAGGTGGACAATCTACGCAGACAACAACCTGTTCAAAGCACCAGCATTACCCGGCGGGTTTATCTCACACACCTTTGAACTCAGATAGAGAGACAAGTTCCCTAAGTTTCAAATCTATCTGCATGCTGCTTGAAGCACCTTTGCGAAGCTTTTGAGGAAACAGCACAACATAAACCTGCAACCTCCAGAGATACTGGCCTCTATCACTCTTTATTATGAATGCATCGATACACACAGGAAACGCCTTGAAAATTCACAGTGTAAATAAAGCAGTGACTGGCTACTACAAATCCCAGGACAAAGCAGGGAATACAAGCATTCAGTTTGGAGCAAATCTCTGACTGATGAACAGTGTCTGCCATGCAAAGAGGTTGAGCTGCAGTGTTAAAAGCTGTACATTTAAAAAACGCCCAAACGGCAGCGAGAGGTAACGATGTCTTTTGGAATTGCAAACACAGACATCTGGAAAGGTAAGAAGAAAAACATCCAACTTCACAGGACAGTTTTCATTACATCCCAACGAAAAAAACTTAAAAAAAAAACAAAGAAAAACTGAAACTCTTAATTGTTGACCTAAATAAGAAGTCACGACTGACATTTCAAAGACAAAACAAACAAGAAGAAACCGAATCAAATTTCCTCCCGTTTGCCATATATCTTATGCATCCATTCTAGTTACCAAACAGAACTATTGAGAGGAATGGTACGCAAAGTCTTGTCTTCATGGGTCTAATGAATTCAAACCCACTTGACCAGATATTTCATTTAGGGAGCAGGTCAATTTCTCCATATATTTGATGAACTCTCCATTTCCGGTCATCAGTCAAGGGAGCCTCAGGTTTGAGCCATATACAGGTTATGTTATTCTTTTTACTACATGCCAACAGCAGAATTGCCATAGGGGTAATCAAAGTTTATCACTTTTGAGATATTACATAGGTATAGAGAACATCAAATCTTACAGGGATTGAGGTTCTGAATACCTCTTCTAAAGTTAAAAGATGGTGTGTACTTTTCCAACAAGTGATCACAACAGGGCAGGAGCAGAATATATGTTTCGCATTATTCATCTGACATTGCCTTCAGCAATCAGAATGAGTAGTTCTGTTCTTCAAAACTCATGCATAACAAATAGTGTTTTCTCTAGTGTTGTGTGGTATGGATTTTTTCTTAATGCAGTGTAACAAAACAGTAACAGAATAAACACCTTTAATTAAACAGAAAGACATACGTTGCAGCAGTGTTTCAATTCCAGCTCAGTGTGAGAGTCTTTACTGCCGTTTTGCTGTCATTTACGGCCAGGTCTCCTCTCATTTGATCCATTTCACAGACCGAAAGCTCTATTGTCAATAAAGATTTAAAAAAAAAAGTGATTCACCGAGAGCCGATGCGGAGCAGAGACAGCTGAGCAGAGAGAGAGGGCAACTCAGCAGTCCACAAACTTGTTGCTCTCTCTACCAGTATTAACTCCGTTTTAACAATGTGAGGCTACAAAAACATGCATGCAAGCTGAAATTCAAATCGTGGTGTTTTGTCGGGATTAAGCTATGAGCAGAGGGAAACTCCACTAGCTGCTAGGCTAATTCAGCATTGTAAAGTGCAATGGTAAAACACTGCCTCAGGGGTTGATGCAAAGACTGTATAAGTGAAGCCAAAACACCTTGATGTTGTGCTAATTTTTCTGATACGTTTGGTTTTTGTTAGTTATTTGATGCTATAAAAACGGGTAAAACATCATAATTGACAGCTGTGATTGACCCGCGATTGGTCGAACGGGTGTATGGGCGGGACTTAGATACTCTGCGCGATCACTACTGTCCAGGTTCTTGCTCCAAAATTACAAGATGGCGGCGCCAGTATCCAGTAGGGCTGCTCGATTATGGAAAAAATAATCACGATTATTTAACACGACTACTCATTAACATTTGGATATAATGGATAGTGTCCAGGGTATAATCTGTTAGTGTCCTTTATCTCACAGAAAGAGTCTTTGGATCAGAATAAAATCTGTTTTACTACTGTGAGTCGCTTCAGCTTTACAGCTACAGTATCATACATCACGTTACACAGCCAATGAACAGTTCCACAGACATAACACAATATGCATCTCACATCACATGTTCACTCACTATGATCACTACTACTGTCATTACGAAAAACATTGTGCCAAAATATCAATACTGTCGCCGTCAGTGGGCTTATTTGCTAGCTAACCTTAGGAAAAATCCAGCACATAGACAGTACCTTAGAGTAACGTTACGTGAAATGGCCAATTTAACGTCCCTGCTCATTTACATACAGTTTAACAACAAAACTAAATGCTGAGGGAACATTACTATGTTTTTCATGTTGTTTTTGAGCAGTATGCCTATGCACCCCCACTAAGCTGGAAAAAGTTTTAAACAGTAAGTGAATACAGCGTGTCGGGGGAATACAACGTCTACTACAGGCAGAGGGACCGCAGGGTTAGCTAACGTTAGCTGTTCTCAGACAACGGAGTTGGTTTTGCCTTTTTTTGCTCACCAAACGCTGCTGCCATCTTTACTCGCGCTGAGTTTTTAAATTCCAGCAGATGATATGCACACGACTTGCCTCCCTGACTGGCTTCGGGAGGGGCGGATGTGCGCATGCTGATGTGTGCATGTACGTGTCATTCAGAACACAAGACAAAATAAGAGTGTTCTTGCAAAACAGAACATGGCCAAAAAAATCGAAATTCAATTAATTGTACAGCCCTAGTATCCGGTATATTTTGGCTTCACTTTTGTACAGTGGGATGAAGCTGAGACTCGTCGTCCATCTTTCTTTACAGTCAATGGTCCATCTCAACTGCGAACAGAGAAAATGTCTGGCTGAGTCCTTCTCTACTGTGTATTATATATTCAATTGAACGTTATCTGTAGATATCACAAGTACTCAATCCTAGAAATAACTGATCCCAAAAAAAATCAAGTACATATGTTTAATGGTCTGTCCATCCTCTTTGTGCAAAGTTTTCTTTCTCCAGAATTCCTTGAACATAGAAAACAGTTGGATGATAACTAAAGAATGATAACTGTGTTAGATTTCATATCAGAGGACATATGCAGTCCTGTAACTTTTACCAGCAAAAACAACAGTGATGACGTCATCACCGCGGTAGCGTCAAGTCACTGCAATATTGCGTGATGCAGTTATCGTCATAGCCCTATTTATCGCTTGTTGCCACTTAGGGCAGTCAAGGTGCAAATCTTTCTAGTTACTTCACTGTGAATATGCAGTGACAACAGCCCCAATGTCTCAACGCTAGGAGAATACTAGTACTTAGAGTACTTTTTGCATTGTGTGTTTGTAACAGATGCAGGTTCTCCATGTTCATAGTAACAGTTGAGCCTGACAAATGAATACTGAATGTTTTCTCCTCCTACCGTCTCATGTTCTCGCGACGCTAAATCAACAAAATTCCTATGCTGCCATTCAAATATATGCAGCCTACGAATTTCCCTCCAGAACAGTCACTTTAAGTGTATATAATTTGAGTAAAAGGTGAATCTCCAGCAAGTGTCCCTGCTTTCTGTTTTTGCTGATTTTACAGGCAGATTCTCACAATCTTGCCTTGTGCAGCTTTAAAATGGACATACTATGAAAATCCCAAGCAAGAATCCATGCCTCGGTAGTTACAATGCAAAACATATTGCTGAGAAGGACACCGTGGTGTGCCAATTAAATGGCTGAATTACACAAACACAAGCCCATGCACCTGCTGTGTTAAATCTTTCAGCCAACCTTACTTGAGGCACTAAATGGAAATGAATCCTTTGCCAGTTAAATTAGCACTTGTCAGCTACCAATTAAACACACGCAACACCCACTGAAGACTTGGTTTTCCTCTTAGTATTTTTAGCAATGTTTCAGACAGTCAGATACTGTTAATGATTCCCCCCTCCACAATGTGATCCATCTCTGAAGACATTTTCTCTGCTGACAAGAAGCGGCTGCGCTCTTTGTCTTTTCAGTGTGGAATTATTCTCAAATTAGTACCACATTAATCACAGTGACAGCTGAGAATGTAAATGACTCTGTAAAGGGAAGAATGTATTTCAGCCTCTACAGAGACAGGCAAAGTGCTGCGACAACCTGAATTTATGGAAACTCTTTACCCTGGGTTTGATAGGATTATGCAGGTTCTCTCGTCAAGTGATGGCCTGGTGGTTTTTGGATTGTTTTGCTTTTCTGCATTAACTGAGGATGATTTATATACGGCACTGTGCAGTGGGGCGCTGCTGCTCTGGCCTGCTCGGTGTCAAATCAGCCAGTTGTGAATTGATCTAACCAGGCTGTCAGAACTGTCTGTTTCCTATCAAAAGTTCAGCATCGATAATGGAGCCTTACAAGTTCAGGCGACGGCTTCCCTCTGTCCGTCAAAGCTACGTGGCGGCTGACAGACGGTTGGAATTGATAGCGGACGTCGTTATGAAGGCCGTTACGTTATGTTCCTCGAGAGTCTTTTCCAGAATGTACTTTTTGAGGAGCAGAGGAGCTGCCAGTCAGCCACTGGGCTTCATGACAGGCAATTTAATCTCAAGGAGAATGGAGGTCTTCAGAGTATCTGACAGCATCGCACTAGGGGAGAGAAAACCTCAGTGTGTAGAGCACAAACCCTTCCTCCCAGATACTGCACACGAGTCCAACTGATAGATCCATGTGCTGTTACATGAAGCCAATACAAATCTTTCAGGAGGTACTGGAGTGATATTGAATATTATATATATCGGAAATAACTCCACAACATGAACTAACACTAGAGCTGCAAAGTTTAATACTGTAGCTTAATCAATTAGTTTTCAACTATTTAAATTAATCTCCAACTATTTTGATAATTGATTAATCAGTTTGAGTCTTTTTATTTTTATTTTTTTATTTTTTCCAGCTTCTTAAATGCGAGTATTTTTTAGTTTCTTTACTCCTCTGTGACAGTAAACTGAATATCTTTGAGTTGTGTACAAAACAAGACATTTGAGGATGTCATTTTGGGCTTTGGGAAACACTGACCGACATTTTCAGGGGTGTTGCTCAAGCCCAGACTTTCTAGTTTAGTTAGGGTGAAATTACTAAATGTAGCCATCATTTTTCTCATGCTAGTATAGCCAGATAAAAGTATTAAACCACCTGTTAAAAAGGGACCAAAAAAGTGGAAATGACATTTACTCTGGTCAAAGTTTTCAGACAGTTTAGATGATGTGTCCCTTGCAAGCATCATGAACTAAAGTTGAGATCTCACACAAGAAATTTTATAGTGACCCTATGGCCTCTTTAGAGGCTATATACTGTACTGTAGAGGAAAAGAAAGGCTAAAGGTCAGGGGTTTTAGAACTTTAGCCTTATCTTTCCTCTGAAGATAATGAGCTTTCTCACAGTGGCAAACTGTGGGAATGAAAAGAGGCTTCGGTGTTGAATAATGCATCGGATTTTGTACCAGCTATGCCAACATTGTTGACATCTCAAATCAGTGTGGGTGGGAGTCTCATGTCTTCTTGCTTGGATTTTCTGTTGATAAAGTTGAGTTTTATTACTGTAGGTCATACTCTTTTCTTTTTCTGCTCTTCGTTAGTCTCTGCTTATGCCAAGTTCTCAGTCCCACTGTGTTACACCACTCGGATAGAGAGAAGCAGGCATTTATGTACATTATAGATGAAAATGATGCAAAGTATCATTGTGCTTGCTTGTGGGGGTCACTTTGTTTGAGTTTTTGATGTTAGCATCGCTCTGATTTCATTTTAACACTATATTTCTCTTTCACAGGTGAACCAACGGTTCTGGTTTTTATTGGACCATCAAAAGAGAAGTAATGCAAAGGACCTTTTCTGTAAATAGAGACTTTCTTCTGGACTGCAATTAATCTTTGGAAAACTCTGAATGCTTCTTCTTGAACTGGATGAACATCAAGCCCTGATCATTCAGCACTTCTTTCTGAAGGACTCCATATGATTAGCTTTACCGGACGACAGGATTTATTCTGCGACATTGTCCTGCTTGTAGTGGAAACCAACGGTGAACCTTGCCTGTGTGTTAATTTCTAGACTAATATGTCCTTTACGGGGGGATTTGCATCACAGGTTGACCAGGGTGAACAGCAGGTCAGTTTGTTGTAAGCATCGCAAATATTCAATACAAAATGTGATTTTCTTTAATCAGTCAATTGTGGCTTTCTTCTCGAACAATGTGTAGTTCCAAAGGTTCAGATATAGATGAAAATATGTGGCTGAGCGGCAGATATTCAGGGTGATTTTCAAAGAAATGCACAACCAAATCTCATAAACCTTCTACACATTGTGTAGACTGATGAACTAAACCAGAGCTGTAAAAAGTTCAAACTGGTCAAACTACCAGTCGTTATCGGACAGAAAGTTGGATCAAGTTGTGGTTTATTTTTTCCTCTGAAAATCACTCTGCCAATTCCAGTCGCTTCTGCCAGATTTTGATTTTGTGTCACAGCTCTGGAGCTCAGATTCTAGACAACAGCAGTATACATTAAAACACACAGCATCTGGTCACTGACAATAATGTTCCCAAAACAGTTTTTCGACTCAAAGTATGATTTGTTGAGTACCTTTCAGTAGGTATTGCTAACACTTCCTTTGTCTGTGTAAGTGATGACATCAGTAATAAACTATTGTTGTGTAACTACAGCCTTGTGTCTCTTTAGCATCTGTATGCTAACACAGATAGTTTTTACATGCCCTGATAGCGGCATGGATCTAGGGATGGCAATGCCGGTCCACCACTTTGGTTTAACAGTCCCTCCAGGATTTCGCGATGGTGCCAATTCACGCGAATTCAACAATCACCGTGACTTTGATGCGACTTGCAATTTTGAACAATCGCTGCAACTTTTCCGCAAATTTGACCAATAACCGGAGTTCAACCAATCCCAGCAGTCCCACGTGCCAGACTTTACATCAGTATAATGTAACTCTGAGAGCCACCGACCAAGCAGGAGTGAGAGAGAGCTTGTTTCCAATATGAAGACGAGACTCGAACATCTCATATTTACCAACAAAACATACAGCGAAAGACCGTGCAAAACATTTCAGACCGTCCAGCCAACCTGTATACATTTCAACATCAATGTATGCTGTAACGTTTTTTCACTCTAAAGTTGCTGAAGCAGCTGCTGTTTCAATCCTGTCGGCTCTCTGCAACGGATGGGGCTGCTGCTCGTGCAGTCCCCCCCCGCTATTGACGTGCACACACACACACAAACACACACACACACACACACACACGGTGGATGCAGGAAAAGCCGGAGATGAGACGTATACGATGACCTAAATTGAGGACAGCTACGCTCGTTATTGTAAGTGCAATGATAAGTTAAAGTACGTTATCAAACCGTATGAATGGGTGTCCCAGACCAGGATAGGAAATTAACAATGTAAAGATCAACACGTCACTGACACGTTCAAATTTGA
Organism: Perca flavescens; assembly: GCF_004354835.1. Classification (NCBI taxonomy): domain Eukaryota; kingdom Metazoa; phylum Chordata; class Actinopteri; order Perciformes; family Percidae; genus Perca; species Perca flavescens. Next base: position 18,980,394 of record NC_041353.1, on the reverse strand, counting down.
TTCACTCAATAAATTATTTTTTTGCCAAGGAAGATATTTTTTCAAAGGGCCTAAAAGAGTGAAAAAAAGTGAGTTTTTTTTTTGTATAAAAATTCTAGCAGATTTTTAAAAAAATATCTTTGCCTTTATTTTTTATTAACCTTTATTTATTCGGGGAAGGTTCACTGAGAGGCAGCCTCTCTTTTGCAGGAACGCCCTGATCACATTCACAGAGAGAGAGAGAGAGAGGGGGGAAATAAAATGCATCCATGCTGTTATTTACAGAATTTACAATATATTTAAATAGCAGAGGGGGTAATCTTAAGGTTGTTAGGCACATTTATGTCTAATTAATACAAAAGTCCTGCAATAAATTCTACATTTTTGGAGCTCATCTTATTCAGGTTTTGATGACACTGTGTCACAGAGAGGTGATTAAGCGGTTAGTTGTGAAAGTTCTACTCGTGCTGGTGTTGGCTGGACTGCTTTGCTTTGCACAGAAAAGTGCGTCTAATATGAGGATGTGGATAAAATGTTGGAAACACATTTCAACGTTTTGTAACACAACACCACTATGGTTCTTTTGGTCATTTTGCTGCGTTGCTGATTGTGTGTGTTGCATCTGATTAATAATTCCCATATTCTAACCTCTGTAAACAACTTCTAATATAAAAGTAGTGCAAGCCTGTTTGTAAATGGGAGTATCGCTATGTAGAATTTAGGGATTCATAACTTTCAGACAGCTGCAAAATGTTTTAAGTTGCCAAATGACTGCATGAATGAGAGTTCAGTCAAGTTCAATCAGCTGCTTGCCTGTCATTTCTAAGCCCCCGGTAACATCAAGGGTCCTTTCCAAACTTGTCACCTCAGAGGGGATGCTCAAGTTATTAAATCAACAGCCAGAATTAGTTTTTAAAATCATGCAGTGTAGAGAAGTGAGGCGTTTTTTGATGTGAATCCGCAGGCATTTATTTTGAAATGCACAGCCCTGCGTCAGATGTATCCCTGCTCTGTAGTTTCTTGTTAAATGGTTTCAAATGATTGTCTCTCTCATTTCAGCCTTCCTTACCACAACAAGAGCACCATCTGTTATCATGTCTACCCATTCTGAGTCCAATCTGCTTTTAAAAAAATCCTGTGAATAATGACGTTGATGTTTTGGTTTGTTTGTCCCCTGGGAGGGGATTGTTAGAACTAGGGCCTCCTGAAAGTGTTCCAAAATTATAAGAAAAACACAATAACACTTCTCGAGCTAGACAGGAGACAACAGCACCATCCCATTGAGCCACAATTAGCGTCAAAATCCGTACCCCTTTCTTGGACTCCTAACATAAATCTGAAAACAGACACAATAGTTGTTTAAGATTCAGCCTGACTTACCCTTCCCAAGGATATCATCATCTCTGATGTCTATTGCAAATAAACGTCCGTAAACATACGTTTTTCTTCAGTATCAAAGTAATCCAGTGATAGTTGTCAGTCATCGACAGGTACAATGCAAACAGGAACTGCTAATAGCTAATTCGGAATATTTTTAAATGGTGCCAGTTTGCCAAAATGTAAACAAATATAGGCTAATATAAAGAGCTAATGTTGTAGCACACAGCTGACTCCATGGCAACATTACACTTACTAATTACATCCTTTCAGTCAATATAATTTTTTTCCCTGTTTGTCATCTTATACATTAGATGCCCTTAGAACCTGCTGTTCATAAGTTCTGTACCTATACAGTACAGACAAAATCCTCCTATGAATTAATACATGGTTGATGACAATATCTCACCTACAAATGACCCAATATCACACATAATTCTGTTGTCTAGATGAGAGCTTCTTAAATGTTTTTAGCTAAAGACCCCAGTGAGAAATTAGCTCCCCTTGCTCAGGGAAGCGGGCTTATTAAAAAATTTCATATCCTTGTCATAAAGGGACCCACCAGCAACAAGCCTGTAAGTCAATTTGCATCTCAACCCTCTGCTTCAGATTACTGGTGAGGATTTTCCATGCTTTTTTTTGTAGCATTGCTGACGCCTCTCAATTTCTAAATGCTTCTCTTTGGAGAAATTACAAGAAAAAAAAAAAGTTTCCACAAGGGAGACAATTGTGTAACCAGGAGTTTTTTCAGCTGCAGATGCTTGACAGACACAGAGAAATGAGACAATGTGGCAAAGAGCTATTTCTCCAGGTTTTTAAATGGATCTTGGTTTTCCTTTGGTAACATGCCTCTGTGCTCGTTGTAAACACTGCTGCTTGTCTGCGTCTGTCAAACACAGTCACACTGAATGACTCCATTTCCCAGCCTGCCATCCTTTTCCAAACAGAGAGTCTATGAAATGTGTTGCACCGAGAACAGAAGACGAGCGCTGCCTAAAGCGAATTTCTCATGTTTTCACGAGGAGCAAGCGCTTCCTTCAAACATCAAGCTTCAGTCTTTTTTCTTCAGCGGAGGCGTCCTTTGGCAAAACGACAAACATTCCCCGTGAATCTAAAGGCTGCGACACCGCTGGCCTCGGCGCGTCCAAACAGCTTGACAATTGCAGGGTCAATGCCAGACTACCGGTTGGTATGTGAGTCACTTCAGAGGAGTCACACAAGTGTCCGGGGGTGGGGGCGGGAGGGAAGCTGCAAAATACAGAAAGCCTCGCTTTCAAAGCTTTGATTTCTTTCAAGAGATTTAAATGAGGTAAAGGCAGGCAGTTCTCTCTCTTCTATATTTCTTTTTTTTTGCTGCAGTCATTACAAGAGCACATCAAAGGAATCTCCTCCTCTCACCATATGTTGTATAGTTTCATAATCTAATGAGGGTTTTGTAATTACACAGTCCACCAAGGGAATGGAGCTCATTGATTCTCTGGGAAAAGAAATTTCATTTCATTTAATCGTTTTACATAACAAAAGGACTTACATGTTTGAGAGAGAATTACAGATGTGAATGTAAATCACTCTGATATACATGTCTTCTTAAACTTTCCAGGCCAGAGGAGGTGGGTTTAAAAGTGGAGGATGTCACCTGCAAAAGGTACCAACATACCGGCTATTTTTCATCTGATCATGTAATTTGTTTTCCTGGTGCAACGCAGTAGTCTGTATGACATTTCAATATATGCCTGATATATAACTAATGAATGCTGCTTTTATATGGATGCGCCTCACATTCAGCAATAGGAAATCCTGTGATGCATTCATCAAGCCATCAAATGACGAATGAGACTGGCTGTGGTGGAATTATTTATAGGTTGCTGCGGGTATAATAATAAAGTGTTGATTCACAGTAGCCTTCTCACTACGGTGTGTTGAAATCCTTTTAAGCCGAGCCTGGGAACTCCAGTCTGAAACTTTGCTTTGTCTCAGCTGTGAAACCTCCATCTTCTCTAGTCGTGACCAGAATGCAAACAAACTGCAGCTTATGGAAACGTATGCCTGGAGTCTTTATTCTATCTATCATCCAACAATAAAAGAAATAAGCATTATAAGGTAATGTTTCATTGTGTGCATCTGTGAATGTTACTGAAAGTAGTAGTAGTTCTGTACTAGTCAGACAGAGAGAAATTGGATTGGTTGAGTAAGCCCTCAGCGGGCGGGACAAAAACTACCGTCTCTTTTGGCAAAGTAATGCCAGTCTGAGGGTGGCCTAAGACAATAAAATACATGTTAAAGCTTTAGTGCATAACTTTTTTATATTAATGAACATCCGTTACATTCAAGCCATTGCCAAGTAAGTTGATACAAAGCCAATTAAGACTGTCCGCTCCATAAAACTCTGTATTTCTCAGTATGGCTATGTTCAGAAAATTCGCGCCCAGAAACTCAATTGAAGATAATTACCTCTTCTGAAGAGTACATCATGTTTTTTTTTAATCCTCCGTGTCCTCCTTGGTTATAAGCAACTGTGTGGAGGAGGGGTGGGGGTGGTGCGCAATCATGGAAAGCTTGTTTCATGTGGATGGCCCACAGTTTTGTTGTCATTACTTAGAATTCCTCATGGGGGCGACAGAAACTACGCACTATAGCTTTAATAAATCAAAGTACAGTGCCTTGCAAAAGTATTCACCCCCCTTGGCTTTTTACCTATTTTGTTACATTACAGTCTTTAGTTCAATGTTTTTTTAATCTGAATTTTATGTGATGGATCAGAACACAATAGTCTAAATTGGTAAAGTGAAATGAGAAAAATGTGTACATAAAACTATTTCTTTTAAATAAAAAACTGGCAGGTGCGTATGTATGTTATGTATTTGTTATGAAGCCCATAAAAAGCTCTGGTGCAACCAATTACCTTCAGAAGTCACATAAGTAGTGAAATGATGTCCACCTGTGTGCAATCTAAGTGTCACATGATCTGTCATTACATATACACACCTTTTTTGAAAGGCCCCAGAGGCTGCAACACCTAAGCAAGAGGCACCACTAACCAAACACTGTCATGAAGACCAAGGAACTCTCCAAACAAGTAAGGGACAATGTTGTTGAGAAGTACAAGTCAGGGTTAAGTTATAAAAAAATATCCAAATCTTTGATGATCCCCAGGAGCACCATCAAATCTAATCATAACCAAATGGAAAGAACATGGCACAACAGCAAACCTGCCAAGAGACGGCCGCCCACCAAAACTCACGGACCGGGCAAGGAGGGCATTAATCAGAGAGGCAGCACAGAGACCTAAGGTAACCCTGGAGGAGCTGCAGAGTTCCTGAGTATCTGTACATAGGACGACAATAAGCCATACGCTCCATAGAGGTGGGCTTTATGGCAGAGTGGCCAGAAGAAAGCCATTACTTTCAGCAAAAAACAAAATGGCACGTTTGGAGTTTGCGAAAAGGCATGTGGGAGACTCCCAAAACGTATGGAGGAAGGTGCTCTGGTCTGATGAGACTAAAATTTAACTTTTCGGCCATCAAAGAAAACGCTATGTCTGGCGCAAACCCAACACATCACATCACCCAAAGAACACCATCCCCACAGTGAAACCTGGTGGTGGCAGCATCACGCTGTGGGAATGTTTTTCAGCAGCCAGGACTGGAAAACTGGTCAGAGTTGAGGGAAAGATGGATGGTGCCAAATACAGCGATATTCTTGAGCAAAACCAGTACCACTCTGTGCGTGATTTGAGGCTAGGACGGAGGTTCACCGTCCAGCAGGACAATGACCCCAAACACACTGCTAAAGCAACACTTGAGTGGTTAAAGGGGAAACAGGTAAATGTGTTGGAATGGCCTAGTCAAAGCCCAGACCTCAATCCAACAGAAAATCTGTGGTCAGACTTAAAGACTGCGGTTCACAAGCGCAAACCATCCAACTTGAAGGAGCTGGAGCAGTTTTGCAAGGAGGAATGGGCAAAAATCCCAGTGGTAAGATGTGGCAAGCTCATAGAGACTTATCCAAAGCGACTTGGAGCTGCGATTGCCGCAAAAGGTGGCTCTACAAGGTATTGACTTTAGGGGGGTGAATAGTTATGCACATTGACTTTTTCTGTTATTTTGTCATATTTGTTGTTTGCTTCACAATAAAAAAACAAAACAAAAAAACATCTTCAAAGTTGTGGGCATGCTCTGTAAATTAAATGATGCAAATCCTCAAACAATCCATGTTGATTCCAGGTTGTGAGGCAACAAAACACAAAAATGCCAAGGGGGGGGTGAATACTTTTGCAAGGCACTGTATATTCATTATTCTTTGATCTTTGATCTTCTAGAAACAAGGTTGAGGAGAGTCGTGAGAATGAACCAAAACACTAAAGTTGCGGGTCCTAAAACAAACAATGAGCAAAAAGCTCAGAAGAGCAGACTCCTTTCACATTACAGTCATTTGATATATTGTTAAACATAACATGATTGATGAGTGCAGCTTTAACCTATGCATTTATTTGAGATTCACAGCTGCCATTTAAACTTAGCAGGTTATTACAATGAAAACTGAATTTCTTTGTCTTCACCCACTGCAAGTATTTGCATCACGTCTTCCTTAAACAGTTCCCAGACGATTCCATATCTGAAATCGACTCGTTCCTGTAACACTTTGTAATGGAGTAGTGCAAATGAATAGGATATAAATGTCTGCTTTCATTATGCACTTTTAATATAAAACAAATGATTAAATTACAAATTTGGTAATGCATTTTTAATATTATACATCATCCATCTGGCAAATTAGCACTACCAAATTGGTGCCCTCACTTGTACACTGTAATCACTTCTGACAGGTGCAGTGGATTTATACGGGACTAAATATAATTTTCACTGTGAGTTTTTCTAAAATCAGATTAATGAAAGTGTAAGCTTTTACTTGTGATTTATTTAAGTTGATTTCTGATTTGTTCATTTATTTCAGCCTGTTTCTGTTTTTTTGTGTCAAGAACTTAGTACCATATCTGCACTCCATTTCCCAGAATTCCCCTGTCAAACTAACTGTGTGGGTGGGGCTATGATGGCTTTCTTAAATCTTCTGGTGATTAAGTTAGAATTTTCAGTAATTATATGGAAAAACCTCAGTGTTCAGAGCAGGAAATAGAACAAATGAAATCAATACTTCAAATTAATCTGTGATCCACGATGTAGCAGCAAATAAAGTCGTACTGCAGCTGTGAAACACTGGAATTAAAAATAAAGAGTATTAATAAGAGGCATTACTCTGTGCTATAGTTTCACCTAGGCAATGTAATTGGCTAAAGACGTGTTCACCATATGGATGATTGCCACGCACGTTTCATTCATTCAGACCACATGCATTGGTAACTTCTACATAAATGCTTAAACCCCTCCCAAGGACATTCTTTACTGTTATTATAGGTGCTACAGTGATGCATCACAGTTTAGCAGTTATTGTCGTTAAAGCGCCCATATTATGCTCATTTTCAGGTTCATAATTGTATTTTTAGGTTGTACCAGAATAGGTTTACATGGTTTGATTATCAAAAAACACCATCTTTTTTGTTGTACTGCACATTGCTGCAGCTACTCTTTTCACCCTGTGTGTTGAGCTCTCTGTTTTAGCTACAGAGTGAGGCAGCTCACTTCTATCCCATCTCTGTTGGGAGTCGCACATGTGCAGTAGCTAGGTAAGGACTACTAGCTAGCTAGCTAGAGGCACTAGCAGCAGCGTTAGCTGACGAGGGACATGTAAGTAGTTCTATACAATCTATACAGAAAAAGTGATTTCTTTTCATAATATGGGCACTTTAAGAATGCACTCAGAGGCGTTATTCCTATATTTAGTTATCAGATATTTGATGAGGAATAAATCCCTGAGCATATACGCTGACCAGAACTGACGTTATGAACACCATCCGGTCCTCGTGCCAATAAAATGGAGATGTCTCTAATTAACACCAAGATGGATCGCTCCTGTTTGCCGCATTCCCCTGAGCTCTGTGAAACACCCCTTACAGCGTAGTGTTGGATTACATGTGGATAAGACAAAGGAAGCGGGGGGAAGGAGGATTCATCCTGTTAATACTTATAGCACCTGACTTCCTGCGTCTCCGTGTCAAAGTAAGTACATCCACCACCCTGCTCAACATCCCATCACACCAACCTCTCGGATCTCAGAGGGGTCAGATGAAGCTGTACCTCAGTATTGGAGTCCTTCACATTTTCATTATATCAATCATAATTATGTATACTCTTTAGGGCTGGCATTTACACTGCTATTGCCATTAAATATATTTAAGCATTCATGCACGTACCGGATGAAATTCAGAAGACAAGAGCCTGTGCACGCTCATATTTCACCTTATTTTGCGCACATACACATAAGTCACGATTCATGACATGATCTGGAGGAGCCAGACAAAGAGGAAACTTATTTGCAAAGGCACAAGTATAGCTACAGCTACTTATAATGAACACAAGACAGACAGAGTACCTGCTTAAAGCACATTTTCTCTCCCAGTGATTCAGAAACGTGTCAATTGGAACTGAACTCTGGCCCTGAGTTCCAATACCCATACTACCATACTATTTAGTATGCCAGAAAAAGATTTAGTATGTCCCCATTTATAGTATGTCAAATGCAGTATGCCAAAGACACCAGGATGTCCTACAGCATCCAGTAGAGCTGGGCAATATATCGATATTATATCGCTATCGTGATACAAGACTAGATATCGTCTTAGATTTTGGATATCGTAATATGGCATACGTGTTGTCTTTTCCTGGTTTTAAAGGCTGCATTACAGTAAAGGGATGTCATTTTCTGAACTTACCAGACTGTTCTATTATTTGCCTTTACCCACGTAGTCATTATATCCACATTACTGATGATTATTTATCAAAAATCTCATTGTGTAAATATTTTGTGAAAGCACCAATAGTCAACACTACAATATCATTGCGGTATCGATTTTTGGTCAAAAATATTGTGATATTTGATTTTCTCCATATCGCCCAGCCCTAGCATCCGGTCGCATATTGCAGTATGCAAGTCAGCATGCACCCACAATCCATTGTGCATATGAGCCATAGGGTCAAAGTTCAAGGTGCAATGTTGAAGTATAATGTCCTAACAGTACATACTTTGCAAGGGCAGCGGCAGTACATTCTAAAAGTAAAGAGAAAAAGTAAGCAATTTGGAACTCTGCCTGGGACTTATTATTAAGATGTTTTCAGTTTACCAGTAACCACAGGTGTTGCCAAATCAACTAGAACGGAAATTGTAAAGATCATAACTTGCATGACATACCGGACATCTGACCTCCAGTTGTTAGAGGATCTGAAAACATTATTTCAAATGTAACTCTCCTTTCTTACATCTTAAACAGCGACTGCACTTTTGGTGAATCGATCACATGTACAGCTTCGTTAACTGACAAGACAATAACTAGGAAGATGTAGCACCATTAATGTTAATTTTATATCACACTGATTCGTATCAGAAAGAGTTTGGTAGGGGGAAAAGCTGTCAAAGCTTTGCCTTCTCACAGAGAAGTGAAGCAGCTTTGCCTTATGCTCCAGTGAGGTTCAGCAACCAAATTAAAGCGGCACGGATACAATGAACACTGAGGCATCTGGCGCTGCATAATGTCTGTAGAAATCAGTTTTCCTCAAAGCTGTCTCTTCATTGTCTGCCCGCTGACACAAATTTCTGATTCTATTGTAAAGCTAAAAATTGGTTGAAAATTGGTAAAAGCAAGAGCAAATGGGATGCTGCTGAGCATTACATCTACTACAACAAAGCAAGGCAAATGGAGGGTATTGATGATTTCAGTGAGTCATCAGTGTCAAACTTACCTGTGTGCAGCATGGAAAGGCAGACAGCTATTAGATAAAGCATAGTCCTTTGCTTTGCCATTGTGTCTACTACCACTGCTACCATTTTATTATCTGGGCAGGCCGGGATAAATTTGCTATCATAAAACTAAGCCTGCGACAACAATAGTGCGAGGAGATTGACAATAACCAAATAACACGTGAGTGAGAAAACGGGTTTTTCATGAGAATAAGTCATTTTTAATAACTGTCAGATGTCTGGTGGCAACTCCCAACAGAACAGATGTCTTTTGTCAGTGTCTTTGTTGCCTGTCAGTGTCTTTATCTGACTGATCCAAACACGTTGTCTAGGTGAGCCTGTGTATTCATCAAGGCCCGGCTGAGATATTTTTCTCCCAGTGTGACTAGCAGCTATATATGCCAAGCAACAGAATCATAATCGAGTTTCTCTCTCTATTCCCTTGTGGTGGCTTTTCTTATTTTACTCATTAAATTATGAAGAATAAAATATGGGATTAGATATTTTCCGGGCTCTTTTTCCTCTGTGCACCATCCATTTTATTCCTTGCAATTTCACGCTTTGTGGAATTTTTCCAGTGACAAGTTAATTAATCAGGTAGAGACGGTGGGGTTACTTATTCCTCAAGACTAAATGACCCATACAGTATTTAGCACAAAGAAAAACTTCACTCCGAGGTTTGCGAAGAAGAAAAATCAGCACCGGAAGCGAGGATGTTAGTGTTCAGCAGCAGTGGTCCCCGTTTCATCTCAGGACCGCTTTTAACGAGATAAACCCTCCACTGACAGTGACCTGAGATGAAAGTAGGAGACACAAAGCCGGCAAGAGTTCAGGGAAAGTTCTTCAATGCTGCACCTTCCCACCCACTCACCCCGCCTAAACCTATCTCAACCCAATGCCTGGTGCTGCTGGGGAGGGAGGTGGGGAGGGCGGCAGAGTGCAGCGGTTGACTAGAAAAGTTCCTTCGCCTCTGTAACAACTTTGTGGTTGATCCCACAAGGAGGCCTCGCTAGGTGCTAAAGATGCCGGGATTGACGGCTCTAATCTCGCCGACTCACTCCGTCTCGCTCGAACTTGGCCCCTTCTTTTGTTCTTTAAGCCCCGGATTCTCTTGTTTCTACAACTCTATTTAGACGCAGCGTTGGTTTCTGCTGAGCGGAGGGAGAGGATGCCGCTATCCGAGGATGCTGAAACGGAAGGATCCTGCCACGGTTGAAGGAGCAGAGGTTCAAACTTCCTCTAAAAGGACAAACTGCTGCGTGCGTCAACCTGCTGACCCATGTAGATGACTGGGATTTTCATCAGCTGTTTTTAACCTGACATACGGAATAAAATAAGAACAAACTAAATGCATGAAACCACTTTACCATCAGAAAAGTGGTAATTTAGGTGTTCTCAGTCTGGCTGCTTTTCATTCTGGCCGTCTTATCGGGAATATCTTACACCTGGGATACAAGTTGAATGCAATTAAATACCTGCAGAGGCAGAATAGAAAGGCAGCATTACTCTGGGATCTAGTGCATTAATAACATCTGGCCATATGAAAACTAATTTGTTTTGGCTGACACGGGAACATTTTGTTAACAGCAAATTGTTTTATTGAAAGGTTCATGAAGGTGCATTGAAGAGGTGATTGTGAAGATAATACCAAGTCACCTTCAGAGTTTTTCTCCTATCCTTCTTTATGTCATGGCAGAGAAGTATCAAGAATACGCACCACTCCCACGAGTTTATGTCACACTGACTCTGCCAAACAGTCAAGTTGCAGTTTACCTCCATGTGTGTCTGGACTTACATAATATATGTAGTCAAGACAATTTATTAAGAAAAAGGTATTACGTGTATTTGTTTCTTTTTTACACACACACACACACACACACACATTTTAAGGTGGGCAATGTAATGATTTAAATTGCCTTCATTCTCTGGATCAATACCCTAAGCTAGTTATCAAAGGTGTCAGTAAGTTAGCCAGTCTGTTGAACTTCTCATTAGAAAAGTCATTAATGAACAGAAACTTTACAATCTGTTATATTTTGACCAGATTTTCATCTTTCCTATTTTTACTTACTTTCACATCTTGTCTTAATGCCTTTATGTCTTATGTAAAGCAATTTTAATTGCCTCATTGAAACGTGTTATACAAATACACCTGCCTCAAAAATTAACTGTTCATGTGATTCTACTCATTAAGCTAGATTTGGCAATATTTCAGATTTGAAAGTTTAAAACTCAGTCCGCCACATGCATTCATGTCATTTAGACAACTAATTTGAGGAGCTGCACTGATGTCAGCATGAATATGCACTCCAGCGAAACCATGTTTCCTATTAGTTACACTGTACAACACGGCAGCACCTCATTAACAGTGTTGAAGGAGTTGGATAACAGGGTAGCTAATGAATACGTCCCCTGCTGCTCAAATCAACATATGGGGGAATGACAGAATATCCTGACCCCCCCTACTAACCCTTTGTTAGCGGTCTATTTATGAGTACGTGAAGCCATGGGATTTATTAGAGGCTCTAAACCTCTCTCTCCAGCATACTGCCGCCAGAAACCTTGGCGAGCAGCAGCGCACAAGTGGACACCAGACCGCTCATTTCCGTGGCACGCCGGCTCTCTCATTGAGAGCCCTGCATGGTAATCACCTGTAAGCATCAGCCAAGTGACAGGATATCCCCTCATCCTCACAAATACCAACACACAGCTTGGCTGTAGACAGAAAACTAAAGCAGAGCTTGCCAGGATGTGTTTTACTTTACACAATAATGACCCAACTCATGAAAAACTAAAATTCACCAGCTTCTCTTCTCCGTGTTTTGAATCTGCACTCAACTGAATGCATTCCGGAAAGCTGTGTGCAGATCCCTGACCAAAGTACATGTATAACAATTGTGAAGTATAAACCATTACTGCTTATTTCTGGATACACCTGATAGTGCCTGTTGGTCAGATGATATGTAAACGGTTGTAGCAAACTGGAAGGTACCCACAGGACCTTGACGTGCTAGATGGATGAGGGATATTGGGTTCCAATATAGCTACAAAAGATAAAACACTTTTCCCATTTTAGTGTTAATAAGAACAAATTGGACAAGTTGTGGCTTCCATTCATGACTTAATTGGATCATTAAGGCTACATTGTGTAAGAATTACTCCCATCTAGCGTTGAGATCATATATCGCAATCAACTCTCTCTCGCCACGCAGTATTACAACTACGGTAGCCTTCACGCTTCAAAAAACGAAGGTGTAGCCTACAAAAGGCCGTCTATCAGCTGTCATTGTTGGACTTCATACGTTCTCTTAATACATCCATGAGTTCATGTCGGAGAGTGGTGCGGACAACATGACAGGGCACGCGCGCCACCCGACGGAAAGGAGAGAGAAAGAAAAGGAGACTGCAGCGGTCCAGAGGATAATTAACTAGTTAGGATTTGGTGTGTGCCTCCAAAGCAGCTCCAATGTTCAACCTCCTCCCCATTTTACCGCGGTATATGGTATTACCGTGACTAATTAAAAATTATGACGTAAGGCTCAGACGGCGTCACCAAACTGTTGGCTTGTGCACCGTTCAGAAACTGAATACCCAACACTAATACTGAAACAATAACATAACTTACAAAAAACTACTTTCGTCTCCACACTGTCACATGATGACAACCACACATAATTACATAAAATTATATTTTGTGGAGTGCAAGCGGGGCAGACGTGTGCTGTGGGGGCAGCAGCACGTGGACAAACTGCTGCCGGTTGGAGAGGAAAATCCTGTCTGCCTCCACAGCCAGCGCCCGATAGTCTCTGGAGGAAGAGAGGGGGGAGCAGGCCAGTGCGGTGCGCACGGGTGCTGGAAGCTGCTGCAGGGAAATGTGAGCGAAGAGGAATGAGGGATCCGCCGCGCCCAGCACAGCTCCATTAACGCTGACGGCTTGCTGTCGCCAAGGCTGTTCAGGGACAGCAGGCGGTCTGCTTTCTCCAGCTCTGACAGTTCAAAGAGTTCCAACTGGAATGTGTTGAGTGCGTCGTACTTGCCGTTAGCCGGATGAGCCTCTAACAGCGCCATGGCCCTGGCTGTTGTTGAGGCATCTAAGGCCGATACCACGTGGAAATACTTTGTAATGTCCTGTGTTATTCCCCTCAGCTGGAACTGGGCCTCAATGTGCTGAAACCACATCCGTGGGTTGTGCTGCCAAAAGTCCGGTAACTTGATGGTAGATAGCACCGACATTAGCCACGATGCTAGCAGCGGCCCGCCGTATATCATAACCCCTCTCCCTTAAAAAGGTATCTTGGTGAATGTCTTTCAGTCTTACTTGTGGGTCACCACAATTTAATATTTAATCCTTGTCTCCTATATAAGTGCATTGCATTTTTTTTTAATGACGGTATTGAAACTGATACCGTGGCTATTTTTAGACCCTGTGGTATACTGTATTACCGCCCAACCCTAGTTACTGGTTATATGCCATGTCACATCAAATTTCAGAGTTAATCATTCGTCATGGGCTCATTACCACTTTGAGCAGCCGGTTGGTCATTATCGACTGATTCCATTTGCTATTTATCCATGAATTTGCAGTTAGTTCCTGACTTTTTCCTGACTTGGTCATAGGTAACTTCAACGTGTTCAGTTCAGAGTGCAGGTCCTAATGATAGGTGATGAGGTATCCAAACTTCCTGGACCTTTCCACAAGAATAAAAAGAATGGATTACTTCACTGGCTTCCTGGCTAAAGCTGAATGATGCTGTCTGAAGGAGCAGATGCCACAGTAAATTAAGAGCCTCTCTCATCTCGGAAGCACACTCAGTTAAAACCAGAAGGCATGCTCGGTCTTCCCCTCCTCAGCACTTGGGAGGAAGGAAGCCCGTTGTTGGCTGGAGATGACTGTCAGACCCAAACTGGAAGTGTCGCTGCAGCGGTGCTGTGTGTGTGTCATATGCGTGACTGTGCCAGGCAACAGGAACTGTCTGGCCAAAGTCACAGATGGCGTTCGAAGCCATTGGCGCTTTGCAGTCGCAGAGGCTCAAGCAGCTCTCAACTCTAACACTGTCTTTATTGTGATTCAAAGTAGAAGCAGATAGCAGTGGTCTGAGACACACTATCATACAACAATGTTCAGGTACTGAATGTATGGTTTCTTTGCAACTTGTTAATGCTACTGTCTTGGCCAGGCCAAGAAGTATCCTCCCAGTGGGTTTAACCTGATTAAATATGGGTTCAATTAAAGAATGGATTTCTTCTGGGTCTTTTTTGTTTTTATGCCGTTTTTGTTGACTGCCAAGTGTATTGTACTTCTTACTTTAACCTGGTTACTTAAAGCTGCACTGATCAATATTTTTTTTTAACCAATGGATTAATGACTAGGCTATGTGTAAGGTGAAGACTGAAGTTCCCCTAAACTCTGCTGAACTTTTTAGCATCCTTCAGCTCATCGTCTTGTTTTTAATTCCCGCAAACACACTTTTTGGTGAAGACGGACACAAAGCTAAAAGAAGAGTGAATCTTAGTCATTGTTAAATGGAACAACCGTAGGTGTGGAAAACGGAAAGCGGTCTTGCGTGTTATAAAGCCTTACGTTTTGTTGTCCCCCCTGTATAATAACGTCTCACTACTTACACCTTTGCGCCCAACGGACAAGACACCATTCCTAGGGCGTTGTCACTCAAAAGTCATCAGCGACAACTGATGCCATCATTTTTCTTGGGAGAATATAGTCTCTATGATCCAGATGTCCAGGGACAAGATGAAAATTGGGTACGTGAAAGATTTATTTTAACAATTTAGGCTATGCTCTGAAGTTAATTTCCTCTTGCTTCTATTATTAGTATCATTAGGTTGATTACTTATTTAATTTACAGTTTTTTTTTTTTATTTACTGGAAAATATAATGAAAGTCAATCAGAAGCGCCCTATCAGATGTTCTGCCTTCAGGGTCCCTTGGGACTGACTGAATCTCCTCTGGTGTGTGTTCAAAAGGATGCCATGTGAATGCATGTTCCTAAAACAAATGAAAGAGACAAAACCAAATCAAAAGCTTGTAATTTCATGAATGTTGGAGGCGCAACATCTTCTCCGTCCTCTTGCAGCAGTCATGTCTATGTCTATGTGTCTTCAGGGGATTTTCTTGTCTCTTTATAATACTACTGCTAGGGACAGGGAGTCAAGAAGGTTCAATAGGGATGGTGGCACCTCACGGAAACCAATTATACATGGGCTCCAAAGCCTTCATTTCAGTGCTGGAGCTTTGAATGATTTTGATATTCCGTGATGAATTACCACAACCAAATGAGAAGGAGAGAGACGGGAGGGGAGCAAAAAAGCGAGAGAGCAAGAGGCTGAAAGAGAAAATCCAGGAGGAATTCTTTGCCTTAATTCCCTCGGGGCATTCAATGTGTTGGTGGAGTACTGTACGTTTCTCTGGCAGCGTATCTCCTCTCCCCCACCCACGCCAAGTCTCTCAAACCGAATCAAGTCCCAGCGGAGGAGTTCCTTCATCTAGCCGGAGTGTGCGTGCTCTCGTGTTGCACACCTCCTCTTAATTAAACAATGGCAAGCACCGAAAACGTTGTTTGACAGAGACTGTGGAAATTAACTTTGTGGAAAGGAAAATGTAAAAAAAAAAAAAAAAAAAAAAAAAAAAAAAAAAAAGTCAAAGCAGATCTCACAGGATGTAAGTTCCTTAAGCAGGGAAAGCTAGACTGAGCTCATTGTACTTTACGTGTCGCTTCTCACTGGTTAAAGTATTGCTTTGACTATATTTCAAATGAGTACTGGAGATAATTTAAGCAGTGCCTTTTCTTTAGATTCCATGTATCTCAGGATCCTTTTGTCTATGTACTGTATACCCCAGTTTATATGAAGCAGCAAATACATCATTACTCAAACAATGCGTAGACAATTGTACACTAGAAGTACTCTAGAAAGGAACCATTGGAACCACTGCCAGTAAGAATTATTTTAATCTGAATAATCTTGAAAAAAACTTAGGTTTAGCTGTGGAACACGGAGTACATTTATATGCAAACATACTGTGTATCCGGATCACTAGCAGTAATATGCTTAAGGCAATGTTTTGTTTACAGCGTTTGAACACTGCACAGTTCAAAGTGATGGGATTTTTTTCTAATGAACCACTTTCTATTGAAATTATGTAATAATCCGTCTAGCACTCGCCACTCAACAGCACAGGGCCATGTGGTTAGCTTTATACGTTTAACACCCAGATTCCTTTTTCTACTGATGATGACACACACCGTTTGGAGAAGCCAGCCAAGGCATTTACTGTACAAAAATGGAAAGACTGAGTAGGAATTTAAATCTAAAACTTGGCACTACCAATACAATAACAACCAGTCCCCTATCAAGGATAACCCACACATTGACATGAATAGGATTTATTTGGTCTTGCATTGCCAGACCTACTGTAACTCTACAGCACTGTGGATTAAGGTCTGTCTACATCACACATACATTCTTGGGAGGAAAAAACACTCTGGGTTGTTTGCATCACAAATCAAGACAATCACAATCGTCTTGGGCGGCGCTAAGCTCCGGATACAACAATGGTGCCTCTGCTAAATAGTCTCGAGAAGGAACTTGTTTTGGTGGAACATTTGCACCCCGATAAAAGAAAATGCCACATAAAAAGTTAAATGATATTAACTGCTCACACAATACAGTAACGTCAGCTATTTAAATTAGCTATATACATGGTTAAAGGTCATTGGCTCTTACCAGTGTATAGGGCCGTCGTGTATACTTCGTCCACATCAATCCCCGCCAATCGGTCCAGAAACGTCCCAGTTACATAGTAAATGCCGTAAACATAATCTTTGTAAATCTTTACAATCATTCACTGAAAGAACCAAGCAGGCCTACCTCATTTCACTATCCAAGTTTTGGTTTGTTTTCGCTGTAGACTGTGTAGTTATGAATCTTAAAGATTTAGGTTACTGGACTAAACACTGAAAATATTTCAACAAAACGGATACAGTATGTACATGGTTCTTTTGTTACTGTGTGGATATTGGCCTAGACTGACATTGACTTCCTGGTCTGAATTATTATCCCAGTCCTCGTTATCCACCCCTATTGACATGAATGCTTTAGTAATGATTTATTTGAATTCAGTCAGTTATTAAAGTATGAAAACACATTCAGTAAGATTTCTGATGTGAAATTTCTGATGTGAAATTTCCCATTACCTTCACTGCAGGTAGAGTATAGTGCTACTGCTGCAAACCTAGTTGGCTTGTAGAAAAGTCTTTGTGATAAAGGTTTAAGTTCAAACACTGTTAAAACTCAGTGTTTGGCTGTAACTAGGTGGAGTGCTTCACAGATTCTGGCCGACATTTGCAAATGTGATTTATGCTTACGGCGCACTGAGGAGCTCAAATCTTTAATTATCGTGCAAATTACTGGCCACTATAATTCATCAGTACACAACCACCAGAACCTCATTTCCACACTAATTTAATGAATAATTGCCTTCTTGGAAAACCTGCCTCTTCTAGTATAATGGCAAAGGCCTTGGAGGATACGGCTACTAATGTGGAACCGAGTTCAACCGGAGCTCCGACTGTTACCTGTTTTAAGTGAACAAAAAAAAACTCATGATGGCGCGGTGGAGATGAACGGGCTTTAATTGCATTGACGTTTACATCTTCATGCTGCAGGGAATTCAGTTACTGTGTAACTTTTCCGATTCGCACTGTAGAGGATGGAGGCGGCTCATTGACTGTCTGCCTTCATTTTTGTGTCTCGTGTGTGTGTGCGTGTGTCTTGTTTTCTCCCCGTCTCTCTCCCTCTCTGGTCCTCATTCTGCCCTCCTCCCTCTGCCTGTTGCACACCTGAGTGTAATCAGTGCTCAGGTAGAGTGGGGAGGTGCTAAGAAGGCAGAGAGTGAAGGGACAGAGGGCACATGGAGAGCACACCAGCGAGGAGTTTCCTTCTCATCTTTTTTTTTTTTTTATCCACAACAAGCAGGTTTGTGTTTTCCCAACCTCCAGGCACATTTAGGTGCTGGAGTTTTGTTATTTTAGTTTATTGTGTTACTTTGGGCTGGAGGTTACCAGTAGTTCAGTTCGTCTTTTTTGTTCGTTCTAGGATTAGTTTACCCTTTTTAGGTAGTTTAGGGGGAGACGCGGGGAGCGATGGCCCACTGCGAGGTTGGTCCAGTGTCTTCCCATCTTTTGTTTTTTTTGGCCGGGGTCTCCAGTCTTTTGTTTTTCCTTGTTTGTTACTTTTGGGAATAATCTTTATCCAATAAAGCTAATTGGTTAATTGTTAACATTGTGTCTGTCATCGTTTTTAATATGTTGCATCCTCCAATCCCTTTTTGAGCCTTGGTTTGTTCCTTTAAACAGAGGCCGTAACACCCAGCTTGAGAGAGACCACTGACCCCAAACTCCCATCAGTATTTGGAAGATAAAGCATGCCTTACTAAAGCCCATAAGGTGGAGTTCTGTTCTGTGCATGACATTTATTACAAAAAACCTTGAGTCAAACTCATTTCTACAATCACAAAAATCATTACTGTCATATATTCCAATGGACCCCTTTTTATCATAATGCTTTAATCTGTTTATATTTCACCTTGACAGTAAAAGACATGTTTCTTACAGTCAGAAAACGAACAGATCTTAATCTTACTGTGCATAAACGTTTTGTTCGAAGTGAAAGTGCGATTGCCGATTAGAGCCTTAAATTCTAGTTCTTTACCCTTTAGAGAGACTCCAAAAAATAAATCTAATCCCTTCTCTATTGATTCAACCCGCCATGTTAACTCTACTTTCTTCAATAGAAAGAGAGGAATCTAAAGGAAATCTGGTACAAATGCGCTGAGCTGACCTTCACTCGCTCCAAAAGCACAAGATCCTGGAACCGCAGACTCGTATCCAATCAATTACTTGGTGGCTTAATTGATTTGCAAAGGTAATCACTGGGCACACATCCACCAAGGCAGAGTATTTGATGTTTTAATAAATGGTTTTACAGCAGAACTGGATGACTGGATCGATTCAGCCTCTACAACCTTGATTATAGCACGAGTTGGGAGAAAAACAGCAGTGTAGCAGCGGGCCGAGCCAAACAATGCGATTGGTTGGGCTCACCTTTGTTCATTGTTGATGCTGAAGCGTGGTACAGATCAAAGCTGACCACATTACTCAATTTCCTCTTACAGGAAGGAAACTGAGACCAGACGCTTACTGTAGCTCTTATAACACTGCAGAAAATGCAGTAAAGTGTAAAAATAAATAAAAGCCACAATCTTTCCTTTAAGAGTCACCTACAATTGACCATGATGGATACACAGAACACATCACTGTTAATTCTCAAGTGCAACTCAAATTCTTTAACACTAGAAAAGCTGAGTTACGGTCACTGATCATTGCTTTTTTTTTTTTTTTTTTTAGAATGATCAAAATCCTCTGGGGTTTATGAAAGGCTTTATAATGGTTTAAAGTCAAACATTGTGACTTTAAATTACTATTTAATATAAAACTACATAATTTGTTATTGAGAGGGAGTCACCTGAAAGTGATGCATCTGTTAAAGTAATAAACCAGCCAGCCTAACGGTGGACTAATGTATTTACAGCACAGATTTAAAAAACAATCCAGCAGATAAGCTTCATTCACCTTAATGCCAAATTCAGACTACACAATATCAGCTCGATAATGGTCCTACCCTGTACAGATGTTGGACATAAAGCAATGAAAATGAGCACTGGGTGCAACAAAAGCTTGATGCTTGAAATGATGCAGCATACGGGACACCAGAATCCTTTTGCCATCACGTTTGACAACAACTACAATATGACACAATAAATGACCCATTTGATCGCAGAGCTGTAGACATGGTTAAGATTCACGTTTCAGTGCCTTTGATCATCTGTGATGTTAAACCTCAGATTTACACACAGTCAAACAAATAAAAAGTGTGCATTGTGGTCATAATTCAGTAATAAAATCCTAGGGTGGTGCGGAGCGCCTCTCCTGCGTGGCTGCTGACAGCGCTGTCAGCTGAAGTGCGTATCACACTGAACTGCAGTAGAAGAATCGTTGGCAGCATCTGGTTCAAAACTAGTTTAGCCGACTTCTCTAGCATTCGGTACCGGAGCAGAGGGCATTGGAGCAGCGAACAGAAACCGTGTATAGCCTGCCATGCTGTTATCCTATGTTGCTTGTTGTACACAAGGACACCAATTTTAAAAAGTACAGTTTTTCAAATAACAGAATGAGTTTGGACGCGGAGGCTTCTCGACTGATTATTCAAATCATCAATATTTACAGGCCAGCTCTACTGTGTACCTAAACATAGGGCTGGGCGATATGGAGAAAATCAAATCTCACGAAATTTTTGACCAAATACCTCGATATAGATACAGCAACGATATTGGTGCTTTCACAAAATATTTACACAATGAGATTTTTGATAAATAATCATCAGTAATGTGGATATAATGACTAAGTGGGTAAAGGCAAATAAAACAACAGTTACATCAGTCTGGTAAGTTCAGAAAATGACATCACTTTTAAAAGGTAGACCGATTAATCGGCACCGATAGTTGATTGGTGGAACTATGTATACGGCAAAAATCCATACCGATAGTTTTTCCTGGTTGCGTCCGTTGCTGGAGCGGCTGAGATGTGCGCGCTGTAATTCATTACACAGTACGCGAGAGCTTAGAAGGGTCTGCTGGCATCATGCGTTACAATAGCGGCCTCTAGAGGGTCTTTCTAGCCTTTACAGGTGATTTTCTATCCAGCCTGGAACTTGTGCCCTTTTTCGGGGGTGTTGAGCATTAAATCCAAACGGTTACATCCAAGATTTATCCACTTGATGTCCATAATTCATCACGTTTTCGGTCATTTCTGCCGCTAACTCCGTGCTACCCATAGACAGTAGGTGCTACCGACAAGGGAATCTCCCATGATGCCTTTGTTTATGTTTTCAGCCAATGGGAAGGCAGGTCCGTCACACATTACGCCTTATATGGGCATCCAAGCGAGAACAACGAGTATATAGCGGGAAAGATCAATCCCTCCAGGTCAGAGATTGTCGGTTACCGTTCTAAACCGACAGTTTAACGTTTTTGTTATTTATCACTTTTTGTTTCAGTTTGAATGAATGTCTTTTATTGACTTCAAAATTGATATTTATTTCATTTAGCATGTTTTCATGGTTCAATACAGTTTTTTTTATTTTTATAATAAAGTTCAGCACTGTTTTACTTGGAGTGTCAGGTTTGTTTTTTATCCAGTATCAATTCTAAATACTATCGGTCGATTAATCGGTTATCGGCAAATACGGCCCAAACTAGCTATCGGTAAAATCCACTATCGGTCGACCTCTAATCACTTTACTTACACTTATGTGATATTACGATACCCAAAATCTAAGACGATATCTAGTCTCATATCACGATTGATATAATATCGATATATTGCCAAGCTCTACCTAAACACTCACCTTCTCTTTAAGACGGGTAAAGCCCAGCTTTACTTGATTGATAAAACTGAAAACATTTGGTGTTGATGCCATGAGGTTGAATGACACACTTTGATTGGTCGAAGTCTGCCATGTCTATCAGCCAAGTCACTGCAACAATTTATGACTATGTTCGCCTTATCTGACACAGAGATCATCTCAAAAGACAAATATATGGTGGAGTCTGATCTCCAAATAAGACATGGAAGAAGCTTCATTTTAATAAGATGAATGCAGATGCATCCTTTGAATTCACTCCATTTGTGTGGAGGATTTATGAAAAAAATATATCAAAAAGGAGTGTTGCTCTGACTGCTGTTTGGTGAAATAAACAACATTTGAAGACCAAATGTTTCTAAAGAGATTGTAATGCTTCAATGCAATACACTTTGCATTCTCATGGTACTCCTAGCATGGTTTACAGTTTCCTAAACACACATTAGATCAAGTGTGATCAAAGTGCAGAAAACAAGCAACACAAAAGACCTTACCTGTTAAATTAACAGGAAGTGTGATATTTTGTTGTTTATTTCTAAGGGCCAGTGAACATTATTCAAATCTGACATTAAAAAAAAAATATAAAATGTGCAGCTAATACAACAACCTACAGATTTATAAACAACTAAATATGAATGAATGAATGACACTGAAACCCTTTATAACTAATTAAAACGTAGCAAGAAGACTAAGATCTCTCACACACACACACACACACACACACTTTGTATTTTGTCAGAGATTGCAAGAAACGGATCAGTAATATAGCGGTTTAAAGCCTACAAACTGAGCAAAGGCTGTAACATCCCTAAATAACATTAGATCAATCAGTCTACAAGTCAAAACAACCACCTCATCATCACCATGTGGAGATATAACCAAACACCTACCAACCAAGTAAAATCAATACCGAAGAAAATACCCCCCACATACAGTACAAACATCCACAGGTCGCTACATTTGAAGCCGTTTAAACAAGCGACAAATACGGCAGTAAAGCACTAAAGCCATGCAATCAACCATAAAGCACATTTGATCCAGACACTCTAATAGAGCTATTCCTATGGGCTTAGCCACCACAAGTGTCGACTGCTTGCCGTTAGTGGTGGTTGTTGTTACTGCGAATCGCTTCTACCTGTGTCTGTTTAACATTGTATTAGAAAATAATTTTTTTTTTTATATTTTCTTTTTAAAAAGGTCTAGTTGCAAAATGACATGCTTGGGATCACTCTATGGAACCACTGAC
This sequence comes from Perca flavescens, assembly GCF_004354835.1. Classification (NCBI taxonomy): domain Eukaryota; kingdom Metazoa; phylum Chordata; class Actinopteri; order Perciformes; family Percidae; genus Perca; species Perca flavescens. The sequence goes on along the minus strand of NC_041353.1, from coordinate 18,957,449 downwards.
TGGTCAAAAACTACAGGGGACAATTGGGCTCTATTTATCTTCATTGGACAACCTGTTGAACTGTTGTTCAGATAGGATCCCCTCAGTATTATTTTCCAGGGGCCGCTCACAACTACTTGCCTTCTTGAAAAAAATAAGAAATGTTCCATCGATGAAGGCAATGAAACAAAAACGCACTTTTTTTTTTAAAGATTTTGTTTTTGTGGCATTTATTATATAGGACAGCTGAAGATGTGGAAGGGGAGAGAGAGGGGGCATGACATGCAGCAAAGGGCCGCAGTTCAGAATTGAACCTGTGGCCACTGCATCAAGGACTGAGCCTTAGTGCATGGGGCGCACGCTCAACCCGGTCAAGGACTGAGCCTTAGTGCATGAGGCGCACGTTCAACCAGGTGAGCTATCCAGGCGCCCGTTCAACTAGCAAATGGGTTTGCTAGTTGAAAGGCTGCCCACCAGCCAGTTTTATTTGCCTTTGGGGGCCATTAGGGCAGGTCATTCGCCACTGCGGTTCAGGGCTGCATCTGCACGCCTCGCTGTGCGATTAAACCATCGGATCTGAACCACAGCCTGGTCAGACCACCACTGCCCTCCGACACGGGGAAGACAAGGAAGTGCCAAACTGGCCGTCCTGTTTATAAACTCACACCTAGAATTGGATTTGTTTCCCCTCGCTCTGGTGCTCATACAAGTTAACATGTGACTGTAGCTTGAAATGACCAATCACAAATTACTTCATTTTGTTCTCTTCGGTTGTATTTGTTGTTCACAGGGCGTGGTTCTCAATTTCAAAATAAGTTCTCATGTTGAAGCATGTGAAAATAAATGGTTTGGCTTTAATTCAAATTGATGAATATAAATAACACCAAGGTTAAAATAATCTGACAAATTTAAGACTGCAGGTTAAAGATAATGCCTTAACTTTGAAAACATTTGATAACGTTCCACACTGCTATCTTTTCACATGGGTATATTGTTTTTTTTTAGTAAAACATGGCAACAAGCCATGTCTATTATTGTATTACTAAAACTACTCTAATCCATATTTTTTTATGCAGTTGTGGAATGTACATTTACTCAAGTACTTAAGCAAAAATAATAGGCATTTTATCCAGCATTAAAGCTCAGATAAAAACACTATACACTACCAGCTCAGCACCAAACCGTAGACAAACAAAGTTAGTGACTTGCTGGTAAACATGGTGGAGCATTTAGCCGATAAACAGACAGATATTTACCTCAGGAATTGGTGGAGACCAGAAATAGAGCTTGTTTTTAACAATGACTTTATCCCCTCTTATCTTTTTGAGTTGACTTTTTCCTATTTTATTGTATTTGCCCTTCTTTTATCGTTTTATTTTGTCATGATTCTTTGCTTTTTGTGTGTTATATTATTGTGTTATAGAAATAAAGTTCTATAATTATTATAATCATCATAGTAGTCATTGTTAAAAAGGGAATGAATACATATACATTCAAGACAAATATGTATAAGACTTACATTCATCTGGTGTGAAGATATCGGTTTTAAATGAATGCTAATGTCTGCTGGATGTGCAAAAAGTGTTTACCATACCAAGGATATTTTCCTGCTCTCTAACAAGTCCTGAACCAAACTTCTTTGAGCATTTTTAGTTATAAAAATGATTAGATTATATAATTTAAAAAACCAACCGAGAGATTTATCTGACAATCAGAAGATGCCAAGGATGGAATGCACCGTAAATGTTTAAAGATCGCTAACTTAGATATAAATAATACATCCGTCAATCTTTTGTAAATGTTAATGATTTTTTTAGCAGTACCAAGCAGAAGCAATTAAGACACCTTGCCATCTTAAACACTAAACCTGGAATTTACACTTGCACAGGTCACAGACTGAGATGTAGAAATGATTTACAGCAATAATCAAATTGGTTGAGAGCAAAAAGGTAATAAGCCGAGTCAGTGCTAAATCAAGACAGGCATAAAAGCAAATAAACAAAAAAAGGCTGAACTGTGAGGGAGCTAATGAGAGCTGACTGAAGGTAAAAAAGTCATTTCTAAGGAGAAAGTGATGTATTGTTGCATGGCTGTGCTGGCTGCTGCGCCGGTGGCTGCAGCGGGCCCTCAGAGAGCTGCAGTCCACCCTCACCTGATTATTTTTCACCTTGTTTACAGCGGCACTCCTTCGTGGTACTGCCTCCATCTCCCTCCCTGCATGGACCTGTCTCATTACGTCCATCTCAACAAGTCACTCAGCCGAGAGAGAGAGGGAGGGAGGGTGAAGAGGGAGAGCGGAGGAAGGAGGGAGAGATGGGTAGGGGACAGGTAATACAAGGACAGGTGAGGAAAGACGATTAGAAAGAAATGAATATAGTCGGAGGAACATTGTCTAAATCCGTCCTGACAAGAGACGAGAAAGTGTTTAGTGTGGAAATCACTCAGAGCGTGTAAATTCATCTGAAGCAGGACGGGCAGGGAAGGACAAAGTAGCCCCGTACATCAAGTGTGGCTCTGCTTTATATCAGGAATTATGTTCCGGAGTAAACAGTTGTTACAGCGCACGTCCACAAGCAGAGAGTCCTGCAGCCTTTTCTGCATCTCATTAGTCTATCCTCATACGCTGTCAGTCTCAGCCAAGGTATATCAGCTGACATGTATATTGGGCAAATTAATGTATTTTCCTGAGATTTTGTCATGTCTGGGAGGTAGCATGCCCAAACTCTCAAACAGGAGCAGATTAGAGAGTGCTGGCAAAAAAATTAACAAACTACTACACTTACAAGTTCGGTATAACAGGAAATAGACATAACCTTGCACTGAGTCCAAAAGGCTCTCACCTTCTCCCGCACAATAATCTTTGACATATTTCCAAACTAAAGAATAACAATCAAAATTTCATGGTTGGGACTGGTTGGCAGACAACCGGCAGAAACTCCAGGAAGTTACTGGTCCTGGCCAACAAATAGTCTGGCATATAGGGCTGGGCAATATATCAATATGGTGATAGGAGACTAGATATCGTCTTAGATTTTGGATATCTTAATATCGTAATATGGCTTAAGTGTTGTCTTTTCCTGGTTTTAAAGGCTGCATTACAGTAAAGTGATGTCGTTTTCTGAATTGACCAGACTGTATATACAGCTATACTATTATTTGCCTTTAACCACTTAGTCAATATGTCCACATCATTGATGATTATTTATTTAATTAATTGTAAATAATATTTTGTGAAAGCACCAATTGTCAACCCTACAATATCGTCGCAATATCAACATCGACGTATTTGGTCTAGAATATCATGATCTCGGATTTTCTCCATATCCAGTGTTGGCAAACGTGAACTGAACGTACTGTATTACTGCCTGATGAACGTTAGCGGAAAAACCACCCAATCTGGCAACACCAGCCACCAGTGTCATACCACCGCATGAGTCATCAAAACAAAAAGCGGCGTGGAGGCGACAGCAGCATGGAGTCAACGAAGCAGCAAGGAGGCCTCGTATGATCATTTAAACGAGTTTTATGACAAGGTCGGTGAGGATGAGAAAAATCTGACATTTCTGTGCAAACTTTGCCCGCCGGCTTTCAAAAAGAAAATCTGCACTTCAGTCACATCCACAGCAAACCTGAAACGGCACATTGAACTGAAGCAACATATGGAAAAAAAAAAGAACTATGAGCTAGTTCATTTTTGGAACAGTGAACTTAGTTAAAAATTTTGAAGTATGAACTATGAACTGAACTAGTTCATTTTAAAATTTGTGAACTGAAATTTGAAGTAGTTCATGTAGAAAGTGAACTTTCCCCAACATTGTCCATATCGCCCAGCCCTACCGGAACGCAAAGGTGAATTGTTGTTTTTACACTAATTGAGTGTGCATTTGAGGTAGGCTGGATTTGTTACCTTTGGACATAGGCAGGCTAGCTCTTGCATACGGTTTTCAGTCTTTATGCTAATATTTTTGTTCTGGCTTTATATTCAACAGACAGAAATGAGAGTGGTATCGATCTTCTCATCTAAGCATGATTAAAACAAAAAATGTCAAACTCTTGCTTTAATAGCTAAGACAACTTGTAGTGCTACTGTTTATAATTGTTTCACTCATTGATGTAAAAACTTTAATCAAAACAAACAAAATTATAGATTAGATGATATCTCCACCCTGGCCCGGGAACGTATCGGGATCCCCCAGTCAGAGCTGGTTAATGTGGCTCTAGTCTCGCATTGCCAGACCTTCCTCCACAGTGCTGCGGAGGAGGGTCTGGCTAGTCCACACAGCATTCCGGGATGGGAAAAAAAACATGCTCTGGTTTATTGGAATTTCTTTCAACCAACCATAATAGTCTTGGGCGGCTGAGCAACATTGTCGCAACATAGCCTCGGGAAGGAACTTGTTTCGGTGGAACATGTGTAAGTTCAAAAGTTGTTTTAGTCGTGCAACAGAAAACTCAGATTGGACAGATAGTCTAGCTAGCTGTCTGGATTTACCCTGAAGAGATCTGAGGAGCAGTTAACCACAATCCTCATAAATCCACCGGAGTTAAGAATGCCAACACAAAGAAAGACTGAAATCCGGCCGAAATGAGGGTCATCCGGCGCAATTTCCAGCGGCACCTGAACAACCCCGGAATGAAACGTCGTCAATATACTAATGAACTCTAAACTCAACTCTGTTAAAAAGATGGTGGTAAAAAGGGAATAATACTATTACAGATTTAAAGGATATCCCAAACCTAAAAAAATAGATGTTACAATCGATATAGCAGACTGCATTCTCTTTGATCAAATATATATAAAACAGATGACGTGAAAATAAAGTTTGACCAGTGATCAAAGACTACAACTGTAAAAGGATATTTGTTGTTCTGATTGTTGTAGGGTTTGCTACATAACAATAAGTTTAACTGTGTCTTCAGTGGTGGTTCTAGTCCATTTAAACCAAGGGCTAGACTGGGACCACCTGGTCTTTTAGAGGGGCCAGTTAAATTCATTCTAAAACTAATTATACTAGTGACTAGGTTTAGAAACCAAGTCAAACAGGTCATCTTTAGATCAGGTACTATTGTTTTATTTTGGTGGACACAAAAACACATAACATTCATATAATGTACTTCAAGATGGCGAATCATAGATGCACATATCATAGACACATGACTTACAAATGATCTTCTAAACATACAAAAATGTAAAATAAATACATAAAAACACTACAAAGCTAAGAGATACAGATCAGTCCGGAATACTAAAAAGATTGAACACAAAAAGTATTTGCAGATTTTAAAGTTACGACCACATCAAAAAGTATCAATACATGTATCAAATACATGAATACATAAAGTTAATGACTCCTTATACAGCACAACTCAAAAACAAATCCGGGATGACAAAGGTCCTCAAAGCTAGCAGACCTGCACAGGCTCATTCACATCTCACACAATTCAACAGGTGACTAACAACCAAGAAATGCAAAAGGGACGAAAGCCCTAATGATTCAAAGCCCTCCAGGCTCTGTCACTACTCTCTCTGTCTGTAGACATTAGCAACAACACAACAGCTTTAGTATAGGCAAACCAAGCACCAGAGCCGGCCCGAGGCATAAGCGAACTAAGCGGCTGCTTGGGGCCCCCTGGCCACTAGGGGGCCCCCAACCGAGTGTTGTTTTTCCCTCTTAACATTCGCCGACGGTCCCATCTGGGCTCCCGTAGTTCCGAATGGGCCCAGCCCTCCCCCCGCGCGTTTGCCATAGTGATACACAAACAACATGGCAGCGACTAACAGTTATTTTCTTAACTACTTGTTTCATTACTTACTTAACCGTAATATCCGCCAAAATGACCGGCAGCTCATTGTGCTCTGTACCCGGCTCAAAGTCACCTATTTTCGGATTACTGAACTACCGCCTACCTAACGGAGCACCATGGAGCACCGGACCCGGTGTTGAAGAACTCTGATGCGGCTCAACACATCTACTAGCTAAAAGCCGCTGATACGAACGAGCTGTGACGGAGGTCTGTAGCGGCTTACAACAACTAGCAATCGGCACTCTGTAGCACGGAGCTCCTCTTCGACGTTTGTTTTTATTTTTAGTTACTACGATGGAGCTTGCTACAGGTATGCTACACTCATGAGACCATGGCATGTTAATGTACGTTACTCAGCAACAGGTGAAAACAGGAGCAAGGTTGCGCGACTAAAGTTAAAATGAATTGAACTTTTAACGAGAAGTGAATTACCTGTATGTGTGAAAACAGCTTTATCTCACGCATCCGTTTAGTGGTTGTTGAATATATAACATTATTATATACCGGTAATTTGTTCAATATATAGCATTATATCATTTTTTCACTCTTTCACAGAGGGCGCCCCCCCAATACAATGATAGGGAAAACACTCAAACCAATATTTACATAAAATTGGAATGAATAATCATAATGGTATACATGCCCGTGTGTGTGTGTGTGTGTGTGTGTGTGTGTGAGTGAGTGTATGTGAGATCTTGTCATTTGTCATCTGCAGATTAATTTTAAGTCGGGGGGGGAGATCGATTTAAATCATGAATCAGATTCTTTGTGAAAAAATCAGGGATTTTTTTGAGGCCATATCGCCCAGCCCTACTTCCTAATAACACAGAGTATGTCAGTATTGTTTGGCCCTGAAGCCCAAGTAGTTGGGTGAAGTCACTACCTTAATAAATCAAAAAGCAAAAGGCTATGAATCTGAACAAATTTAGGTATTGCCCTTCTCTAGCTGACCATCCCCAAAATGCACCAGAATACAGGAAATCACATCTACCAAATTCAAAATTTTCTGGGGAACACCCCAGACCCCATGTCGCCGTTTGCATCCACTTTTGCACAAATAGAATAGGGGGGGGGGGAGGGTCCTTATGCATCTGTGCCCCGGGGGGGACAGTAGTTCATAAACCGTCACTGTATTAATACATAACCTCACTGTATTCATTTATAATGTAACATTATAGCGTGACATATGTGTCAATAATCGTCAAGCACAGGTGACTCCGCGTGGTGGGAGGGGGGGCCCCCAAATCAAATTCTGCTTAGGGCCCCCAAAAGGCTCGGGCCGGCGCTGCCTAGCACTGCACATTTAGCACAGCCAGGGGTTAAATACTTTCACAACCAGGAACGTTACCAGTCAGCAAAGAGACACATAACAGACGGACAGAGGCATCTCCAGAAGTATCTGGCTTACCTTATTTTACGTCCATTCTCCTTCCTTTCGTGGAGGTGAAGTGTCCATATCGGTATAATGTCCCGCTGCTTTTGCTGTGACGGCAATTTAGTTTAATTTAGTTTGTTGACAAAACTCCATCCCTGCTAGCTTGCTAGCTAGCCTCACAGAAGCTGATATTAGCAACACTAGAAAACGAGCTAACATTACCTTTCCAGATTGTTTAATTTAAAATGTGCTGTTAACTTTCTATTGTTTGTTGTGTGAGGCGTGAGTAGAACTAACTTTCTTTACATTTCGATACACAATTTCTTCCCAGAGTCCCGTCCATTCCGTTTCGCAAAGGCAATACAGTGACGATTTTTTAATCAGTTTCACCTGGCGTCTCTTTGGCAGACTCCTCGTGATTGCGTCGATTTTTAGAGTGCAATACCATGTTTGACCACAAAGGCTGACCACTGCTAGCCATTAAAACCCAGGGGGGGCGCTGTTTCATTCTCTGGAGATTGAAATAATATGAAAACTGGGGGAAACTAAAAGGATGAGGGGGATAGCTATTATGACCCCAGAGTGTATCTTAATATGTCTTAATATTTAGAATAAGTCACAATCAATTAATCATGAAATATACCTTGATAACATGATAGCTGCAGCAGACCACAATTTGATTTTAGAGTCACCTATTGTTATCTGAACTATGATTTGGCAGTCTTGATTCAGTTGAAGTCAGACGGGAATTGCATCATACAATGCAATGATCTGGATATTTACAATGTCCCTTTATGCACACTTCTTTATCATCTGCACTGCAATAGTCATTAGCTAAGCATGTTACCAGTACATAAACAAAAAAATACTTTCAGCCTTTTGAAGTTGCACTTACCAAATTAAAGGTAGTTTTGCCATGTATTCTGATCCCAGCAGTGAGGATGTTTGATAAAATATAAAACTGGCCAAAAGTACAAAAATAAGACTCAAAACACAAATGTCCTTGATATAATATCATTAATAATGGTTAATGATAATAACTGCAGCACAATTTTCATTTTCATAGTGTACATTTAATTCTCTGTCATGAGAAATCTTCAATCAAATGCCTTGAAGTTTATTGTGGGGGTCTCTTTGTTTATCATCATATGTAAGTAGTACTGTGGTTAATTAATGAAATAAAATACGGTTACATCAAGTAATCATACAAGTAGAAGTTTGACCTGCTGCCCATTAGGCTAAATAACCAATGAGAAAAGGCAACACATGAAATGGCCCAATGAGCAAATGAGTTTCACAGCTCATTATCAAGGGCAAGGTTCAAGTGCAGCCAGTCGGAGTTTGAGTCTGGACCATAAAGGTGTAAAATGCAAATGTCTAAGGTGTAAAAGTGCTTCCTGGCAGAACACCCAATGGGACATGGTTGACTTTACGCAAATGTTTCTAATTTTTTTCTCAATAACATTTTCTCAATTCTTTTTAATGAAATGAAGTTGCTTCCGTCTGGCCGCAGATAGCATCTGCCTACTTGCACGACCAATAGGCTCAAAAATGAATTCATCCCAACTGCCATTGGCCTTTTAAACAAAGTAAGGTATATAGTTTTATGTTTTATTATTTATTGTTTATGTTATGCTTCATTTGTTGTTTTTACTGTCTCCCTGTGTTTTTGTGATTCTTATATTGCTTGTCTGGTGTGTGGTACTGCTGGCTGTAAATCAAATTGCCCCTCGGGGATAATAGAGGATTCTTTGAATCCTGAAGTAGAATAATGGCACAAAATACCAAGTTTCCTAATGCAGTTTTGACCTTTTTCATGCAATGTTCCATAGAAAAAAATACCGGTGATCACAGATGGAGGTTTATAAAAGTAATGCAACTGTTCCATCTTAATGGTGTCATTGGATATAGAAGCGGGTTAAAATGTCTGACAACCTGTCCATGCGTGTCTTGCATGCTTCATCTTGACATTGTGCTGGATGAAGCCGTGCATCTCATGCTGTCGCCGATCCCGCGGATCATCGATCAGTCCCTCCAGTTCCTCGCCGCCATGGCTGCGATTAGCTTGTCACTCTCCACATTTCTGGAGCACAACTAATCAGGCTGGAGAAGAGACTCGCCCTGCTGCTATCCATGCGTGACTTGTCCTACCAATGTATGCAAGCGATGAACAGAAGCACAGCAGAATTGGATTTTATTTCCACAATCTCTCTGGTGTGCTGATGGAAAGCAGATGTGTTGTGCCGCTAGAGACGCATGGGGTTCATCTGTCTTCTGTGTAATTGATCAGCAAGAGTGAATGAGTGTGATTGAGAGGTGATTGTATAGTAATTAGCAGGTTTAAACTGATATATTAGTCTATTGGATACTGACTTTAAGCCAGTCAAGTTGTCTGAGATGACAGAAAACAGTCTGGACTCTTTCCTATGACTTTCTGTAAATAAAGTTTAAAGTCAAAGTGAAATCTTTTTGCTAAGAAGATCAAGACATATGTATCTTTAGTTGTAGTTCTGACTTCTATACCTATTTGGTCAAAATAGCAATGATAAATTGCAAAAATAATACATTTAAAGCTATAGTGCACAACTATTTTATATTAATGAACGTCCGTTACATTCATTGCCAAATTTAAGCTCTACAAAACTCTGTATTTCTCAGTATCGCGCGCAGAAGTTCCAGTGATGTGTTTTACATCACCGCTGAGAAAGGACAACAGTCAGCTTTGGAGACTAAGAGGACATACAACTTACAAGACAATTACCTCTTCTGAAGAGTCCATCATGTGTTTTAATCCTCCATGTTAGAAACTGCGTGGAGGAGAGGTGGGGGTGGCTTGCGTCATGTGGATGCACCGACAGTGTTGTTGTCATTACAACCTCATGGGGGAGACCGAAACTACGCACTATAGCTTTAAGGTATTTTCTGCAATAACGCACCCTATATTGAAAATGTGTTACATAGGGACTGCTCTTGTTTTTAATAGCCCTCTTATTAACTACACCAGTGATTCTCACCTGTTTTTGTTATATTTACAAATTGTAATTTGGGTATTGTTTTATGATCAGAATATTTATTTGTACTATAATTTCTTGAGATTGTTTTTTTACCTTTTATTCGTGCTGTAATCAGGGCGTCATTGGAAAAGAGAGCTTGCTCTCAATGGCCCTCCCTGAATGAATAAAGGTAATAATAATAATAATAATAATAATAATAATAATAATAATAATAATAATATAGTGTTCTCCAGGTGGTGTAGAATTTTGGTACCGGCTGACAATGTTTGTACTGGTAATTAGATTGGCACTAAAAATCATAATATTACTTCAGCCACAAAAGTTAAAACCACTCCAGCTCGGGTGCAATGCAGTTAGCCGTCACTTAGTACAATCTGTGTTTTGAGCACTCCCTAAATTACTCTGGGATTCCAAACGTTGCTCACTCTATGTCAGGATTTCAGAGTCTTGATGTCAGCTGTTGCTGGTCATTTGTCCTTGCAACAACGGGACCGTTTACCCTAGTTAGACCCCCTTGTTTGTACCAGACTGTATATAAAGTAGTCTTGCATTGCCAGACCTTCCTCCGCAGTGCTGCAAAAAAGGGTCTGGCTAGTCTACACAGCATTCCGGCATGGTTTATTGGCATTTCTTGAAACTAACCACAATCGTCTTGGTCGGTGCTGAGCCCCGGATAGAGCCACGGTGCCACTGCAAAATAGCCTCGGGAACAAACTTTTTTTAGTGGAACGTATGTACGTTCAAAAGTTGTTTTAGTCGTGCAACAGATAACTCAGACTGGCCAGATAGTCTAGCTAGCTGTCTGGATTTACCCTGCAGAGATCTGAGGAGCAGTTAACCATAGTCCTCAGAAATCCACCGGAGTTTAGAATTACAACATAAAGGACATCGGTGGAATTTCTGGTGCCAACGGAGCAATCCCGGATTAGACTATATATAAAGAGGTTTGTTCAAAGTGTAACAACCAAAACATGAGTATGCAGGAACTGTGAATGAATCAGCCAGTGTTGAAATACATGCACAAAATATTCAGGTTTTTGCCCTTATTCTATAAAAAGACAATATTCCTCCAAAGCTTTTTACATGGCTGATGAAAATGAACATTCCACTAATATTCCCGTTTACATGCAGCCATGCAAAGTAGGATTTTTTTTTCAAAGTGATATTTCTTTTCACCTATGAGAATATCCCTTGTTGACTTGTAATTCCAGCTGTCGTGAACATTTTTACCCACTCTCCTGCTTGAGATTAGGTAGGTTATGAGGTGAATGCAGCAAAAGTAGTATCAAATGGGAATCAGTCCTAACATTAGCAAGCTAAATTAGCTATCTTCCTTTTTTTTTTTGAGTGGAGGCATGTCTAGCTAGCAACTAGCAGATATTTCTATAAAATGTTTTTATCCTCTTTGATAAAATGGAAGAAATTGACACAATAGCTGTAGTATCATAACAGTTTATATTTACTTGCATACAAGTGAGGAGAATTCGTCTTTCTGGTCACACACACAGGAAATGTATTACCTTTTGAACTGAATGTCTGATAGAGAGACGAGAGGAACACACATTTCTATGAAATCATTGATTTCTACTTAAAGTGAGTGCATTTTAAGTGCTTTATATCCACATAAAAAGACCTGGTCTGAAGCCAGTGTGAGAATAAAATGAAAAGCAGTCTGTGTAGGGATATTCAGGTAAGAAATAATGCGGTCACACCACTTGTTTTTGTTATCTTTCATGATTCAATGAGTCACAGACTGAGTCACGTGGGAGCAACAAGGCTCTGCATGGACAAATTAACAATTCAGCTCCAGGATAAAAGTTTCTCACTTTACATGCTTGGCCCCAAAAGTCTATTCTGTGCAAACATTTTTCTTTTGAAACGAATTCAGTGCTGCATATTTGGCCGCATAAAATATTAACAATCTTTTAATATTTTAGTGCAAATAATGAGGGCTCTTGACCTCTGTATTTAAATTTAATCATTACATGCAGAATTTATTAACTGCATTTTACCTTGTCTGTCTAGGAAATGTTCCCAGTAATGTTCCCAGGAAGTGCAGAGTGATAAAGAGGCCTGTCTCCCCATAATAGATGAAAACAATTGAAAAATCATCAGGCAAAATTTGTCATGAAGTACCCTATTTTCTAAGGGGAAAATCCACTAACAAAAAAATCTATCCACTAAATGAGCAAGCCTCTGAATTTGATTACTTAACTAAGAATCAGACCAAATGTTTTGCCTTGGGACTCTATAAAAAAGGTGGAAACAGTGGGACTGTGAGAAGGTAAAAGGGGCCAAGCATGAAGCGTGTGACAGCTCCATCACAGATGGGCTGAAGGTCAGCTGCGACGTAATTGCTGCGTCCCGTTCCCATTTGTCTAAACCGGGGCATTTTGCGTTCAGAAATCAGCTGCAGGTGAAAAGGCATTTGGCTGCCTGTCATCCTCAGTCACCTTCATCCTGTCCCATATCAGCACAGAGCCATGACAGGCGGCCACAGATACAGTTGCAGCCAGAGACACATCTATATATATATATTTACATCCATCTCTCACACACACACAGACACACACACACACACACACACAGTAAATTATATCATTCTAATGTAATAGGAATGTGAAGCTAATGCTAAAAATGTGCATTCTGTCTGATTGTGCATGAATGACAGTACAGTTTAGCTAGTTGCAAACAATAGGGTGATTGTATCATGTATTTTTTCTGTTTCCCAGATAAGAAATGACACACATTTCATATTTATTTAAAGGGGACGGGTCACATAACATACAAAACATTTTCTCACTTCCCGTGAGGGGTGTACATGCAGATGTGAGTTTTGATTGGTTTTTAAATTTGCATCTCAGATGTCTGCCTCCATCACAATAAAATCCTCTGACCATTACCAACAGTTTCCATTGGAATTACGACATCTTCTACCAGAGAAAACTATTCATGGTGAGGATTATTATCTTGGGTAGCAAGGACACTGTTCCTGAGAAATGAAGTTGCTGTTGAATATTTCGAAATGAAATCTTTCAGGACAATTTCAATTAACCTCCAGTGTTTGGGTAAACTGACCCTGATGCTTTTAGAAAAGTACTAACAACAAAAACACTGCTTCTTTGCTTTTTTCACAGAGTGAGTAAAATAGTTAGGAAAGAAATTTTTTTTTTTTCATTTCATGTTTATTTAAATAGGGACAGATACTACGTCATAGACATTTGTGATGTACAGCATCACAGCATTTATAGCCATTGCTAGTTTCCAATGCCTTATAGTTAAATGTTCTATGACGGTGCTCTTTGGAAGTTTTTATATAGACCTTAGAGGTCCCCTAATACTGAAATTCAGCTTTGGTGCAGAATTACAGCCATTATAGCCAGTCCCACAATGAGCTTTCCTTAGTATGTGCCATTTCTGTGTCTGTAGCTATTAAGGGGGAGAGAGGCGGGGGGTCTTGACCCACTGCAACTTTGCTCATCTGAAAGCCATGTTGTCTCTCTCTCATGGGTGGGCCAAATTCTCTGGGCGGGCAAAGCAGAGAAAGGGGAGGTAACCTTTCCCCTTATGACCTCATAAGGAGAAGATTCCAGATTGGCCCATCTGAGCTTTCTTTTTCTCAAAGGCAGAGCAGGATACCCAGGGCTCGGTTTACACCTATCACCATTTCTAGCCACTGGGGGACCATAGGCAGGCTGGGGGAACTCATATTAATGTTAAAAAATCTCATAAAGTGAAATTTTCATGCCATGGGGCCTTTAAGGAATTAATTGTTGATTTGCGTATTAAAAGGCAAGGTTGGTAACTATTTTCAATATAAACTTTTTTAAATATTTTTTTTTAAACAGTCTTTTCACCCCGACAGTAATAAATAACTTATGGGCTCTGAAAAAGGAGCAAAAAAGATCCGGCATCTGTAGCTGCTGTAATCCTGTCAAAACGCCCACCAATCACTGCCTCATGATCCGCTTGGAAAGAACCCATGAAAAGAATAGTTTGAGAAATGAGCATATTTACTTTCTTGCAGAGAGTTAGAGGAAAAGATGGATACCATCGCATGTGCGCTAAATATGAATCTCAAACCAGGAGGCAATTAGCTTAGCTTAGCATAAAGTATATAGAAGCATGGGGGGAAACCACTATCCTGGCTCCATCTAACCTAAAAAATACAGCAGCACCTCTAAAGCTCACTACAAACAGAAAGTCTTGTGACATCCAAACACAATGCTGTAACTATTTCATGGCTAACAGAAGCCAGGCAGAATGACTTTTTGGAGTCTTGTCGTTTGTTTTAAACTTTTGGTGGCAAAGAAAACATAACACAGATAAGATAGCTATCTTTTTTATTGCAATATAGATAAATAATGATTCGTTAAAGGTTCAGTTGGTGATATGTTTTTCTCATAATTTGCTATCACTACTGTATATCCTGACAGTCATACACAAGACAAATTATCTTTGGAAAACATCCTATAAAAGGTTTTTACACAAGTTACCAATGGCAGCTTTAAGGCAATCACCACTTATAAAACTTGGCCAGGCATACTGTAGCTCCTCTATTTCCTATGATTTACACAAATCAAATGGTGAAATACAGTAGATACATATTACAGCCTGAGTTAATTTGCATAATATATTCTGGATTTATTAATTTGCTAATGTGAAAAATGTATAGCTACAGTATGTCATGATCGCGGTAAAGGTGAGGGTATGTTATTTTCTCAAAGTGGTTTTAGATTCAACTTCAGATGAGGAATAGTAAATTATACGAGGTAGTTTGGGATTAGAGATTTGAGGTCATATTGCACTCGAGCTGTGTGGGTGACTGCTAAATCACCTTGGTGTGTGCACTCAACTGAACTTGCTATCATCTTTATTTCAGCTCTATATTGTATAATATTCGCTGCTCAGTGGTATATTTCTGAGCGGAGATTTTCAAACAAAATGCTGCCACTGTTTAGTCTAGTTGTTTTGTTGCTATGCTTCACCGGGACAAGCCAGTGATTAGCAGCAGCTGCAGACCTTTTTTTCTGTCAGTAAATTAGCTAAACAACATCCAACATTATTACACTTGCAAAAGTGAGAATGCAAACAAGTGAAAACACGAGGAACAAGTAAATTATTCAAAGTGTTTACATGCTTTTGTGTGAAGGATAATATCACTATGGTGTTTGGCAGGAATACACGACTCCAGTCAGCGTAGTTGGAGATACTGTACACTTCTGTGTGAGTGCTTGTTTTCCTTCAGAAGAAGCCATTTGCTGCTGTTCACATACTCGTTCAGCATGAAAAACAGCTTCAACCGAATGAGCTAATCCTTCACAGTAAACAAGGAAAAAGTTTGTTTTATCCTTATTTCGCTGAGCCAAGTTCAGTGTTTTCATATCAGCGCTGCATAATGTTACTCTCTGCTTGGTATCAATCCTCTGACACCCACATAAAGGAAATGGAAGCAGGTAATTTCAAGCAAGGTTTGAAATCCAATTGCATATGCTGCAAACTGCTTTAGGGGATGTAAACCATACATACACAGAGGTAGTTTATTTCTTCTAATCTGTTTATTTAAAATGTCTCTTTCTCTGAAGCACTCTGTAACTAGTGTTTTCAAAAGTCTAATATAATTGAGAAGTTATTAGAAATGGAGTGTATTTCAAGGCCCAGAAGATGCTGTTTTCGCTCATAAAAGATCAAACTGCAACTGATGACTCTTCAGAGAAATGTGTCTTGTGTGCGTTTTTAAAAAAAAAGAGAGAGAGAGGAGGGTCAACATGCAGCAAAGGACCACGGGTCAGATTCGAACCCAGGCCACTGCCAAGAACTCAGCCTATATGGGGCGCACACTCTACTGGTTGAGCTAGAAGTCGCCCCTTGTGTGCATTGTTTTAAAGAGCTCTTATAGTCTCACAAATCACAAGATATCTCTTCACCAGAATACAATACAAAGACACATTTACACACAGCAGCAATATTCTGTTCTACCCTGTGGAATTGAACACATACCTACAGTAGCGCAAGGTTACATGACACAAGGTACAAACAATTTCAGACATGCACATAATCAAAGCGCCATGTCTCCTCTTCACAATGGGAGATATGCTGTCAGCAAGTGACGGCAAGGTCACTTACCCACTTGTGTTTTGTTCACATCGAGGCTTGCACAGCTTTTGTTGAAAAGATGTCGGAAATTAAACAAACTTACACGTGAATCACCAAAAGTAGACAATTTACATTATAAAAACATTTAACTACAGTACATCAATAATACAATTGTTTTCTTCTGCTTCATTCTTATGAAATAAATGAGTCATTTTAATGAAGTGTTGGCTTTTCCCCTTAACATCAATATCCTGATATCAATTAGCTTTGCTGTAGTGACTACATGCCAGCTAGTGATTCTCAGTAATCAGATTTCATTACTAGTGCAATGTTTTAGTCAGAAATGAGTACGTTAATAACTCGGTGGGTGGAGCATTTTTTTTTTTTATTAAACAAAAGTTCCTTTGTTGCCTTGGATAACAATCTTAACTTAAGGTTCACTTACTAGCTTTCTCTTTCTCTTTCCCTTTTAACAATAGGCTATCACATTATCTACTACAGCTAAAAGCCTCCCCAAAAAGCTAGCGACTGAGTTTTAGTCACTAGCTAAATCAGTCACAATCAGCTTGGGCGGTGCTAAACCCCGGACACAATAAAGGTGCCTCTGCAAAATAGCCTCGGGAAGGAACTCGTTTTGGTGGAACATGTGTACGTTTAAAAGTTGTTTTAGTTGTGCAACAGAAAACTCAGATTGGACAGATCAGTCTAGCTAGCTGTCTGGATTTACCCTGCAGAGATCTGAGGAGCAGCTAACCATAGTCCTCAGAAATCCACCGGAGTTTAGATTGCCAAAAGAAGTAAAGCGGAAGGGGTGGGACATCCGGCCTAAAAAGAGGGACATCCGGCGGAATTTCCAGCGGCACCTGAACAATCCCAGAAGTGGAATGTCATCGATATAGACTGCAGTACATGTAGCATAGCTAGCAAGAAAGCATGCTTCCACCCTACCAATGCCCACGTGGCCATTGCGTTGAAAGATGGAGTGGTCCCTCAGAAGTCTCCCTGTGGACAAGAGGCCCTAGGTCCTAGATCAATTCATATCAGCAAATCCGCCTCCATGAAAAAAAAAAGGTTAAAAGCTCTGGAAGGAAGCTAGTAAGTGGACCATGAGTTGGGATTGATTTTACAAACATTGTTTCTATGGCTAAGTAAATAACGTCATTAAAACAAATGTAAAGTAAGACGGGAACAATATTATTGATTGTAAGAAAATTAAGTCACTGCCAGCGATACTTTTTTTTTTTTTTTATTATAATTGACTAGTTTTCCATCAGTTAGCTAAATTGCCATCTCAAAATCTGTGGCTGAGTTGGGTTGAGGGAATGTAATAGAGAGGTGGGGCCGAGTAAGAATCAGATGAACAAGCAGAATAAATTGTAAACAGGACAAAATATAACCAAATACAGAATGAAAAAAAAATGTATGATGAGTGAATAGATAGGAACATATGTGTGTCTGAGCAGGGACAAAGAACACCCATAAGACCTTGATTCTACAAGAAAAGATGGATAGAGGATATTGATTCCTATGCGTCTTTCACCTGCAATCAGATACTGTACAAATTGCCTTTTGTCGATTCCTAATTATATAGGTGAATGATTTCTTAGCAAAGCCGTGGGAGTGATAAAATGTGCTTTTTTGCTGATGCCTGGGCTAGCCTGTGAGGTGGAGAAAAAAAGCACATGGGAGGCTTAAATCTAAATAAGTGATGGAGGGGAGGGGGCTTTCTATCCCAGAAGTGTGAATATCGTCTTAATAACAAATCTCGGCCAGTTCAACAGAACAGCGTTACGCTTGTCATGGACAAATTTCCATCTCAGTCAACGTGACCTCGGGCCTCGGATTTTATCCACAGCTTGGGAATGTAAAAATACATTTGTCATTGTATGTCAGTGACACAGGCATGGATTGGATTTGATCAGTCTTCATTAAAAGGGATGGATAGGGAGTGATGAGAACATACTTATTGTGTCCTTTAAATCTTTGTACTTTACACTGGAGAACATCTTGAGGAAAACAGCCGACAATGCTAGATCCCACACATTGAAACAGAAAACAACAGACTGATGCATTCTGATCCTAAAAAGGTGAACAACTTTTCTGTTCTCCCATTGTGGCTTGTCTGAAACCCTAACACTGCCCTGCTGTGGGCCTCTGCTCCTTGAATACATTTCTTTCACAGAAGAATGTATGACTGCATCAGCTGATGAGAGTGCCAGAGAGAATGAAAAATGGCAAAGGAGATAGTTCTCGCTTTATCTTATCTGCCACCTCCGTCTCAGGTGAATTGCATGAGATTCAGTTATTGTCATGGAAACGCTGAAATGTTCCAAATTAAGTGTTTAACTTCTCATGCAGGTGGCATGCCACAAGATCCTTATTTGTGCCTTAAGAAATTAGCCACATATCTATGCACTCTGGACCTGTGTCTCCACATAGATTTCTTCTGTTTACACTGAGTACAAAACAGCAGTCTGATTGGGACACTTTGAGCTGCAATACTGTATAAGAGCCAAAACCTACTTTAATGTTTCCTTAAGTCACTTAATCTAGTTTTCATAATGTTGCTGCCACAGCAGTATTAACTTCGAGAACATTTCAAACTTAAAGGTGCACTAATCAATATATTTATATATGTATATCTCTATCTCTCTCTATCTCTCTCTCTATCTCTCTATCTATATATATATATATACACATACACACACACACACATACATATACACATATATACATACACACACACACACACACACACACACACACACAATATAATTTTTAAGATTATTTTTTGGGGCTTTTCTGCCGTTTTTTTTTGACTGGACAGCTAGGTGAGGAAGGGGAAGACATGCAGGAAATCGTCAAAGGTCAGATTTGAACCCTGGACCTCTGCGTTGAGGCATAAACCTCTCAGTATATGTGCGCCTGCTCTACCACCGAACCAACGCGGCCACAATATTTTTATATTAATTATATATATTAAATGACTGTTATGTGAAAGGTGTTGTTTGTAGTGACAAACCCACAGAAAATCATCACCTTACTGTGCAGTTTACCTCACCTCTACGGAGCATTAATAAAAAAACAGTGAAAATTCTGGGTTTTAATCAGGTTTGGGCCCAAAACTGCTGCCGTTGTTCGGGTGTAGGTCGGTCTTGGACAGAAACCGTGGTGGCCTTATTTTGTTTGGGCAAGATCATAGCTCTGCGACTTGACTGTTGTTTGGGGATATAGCACAGCTACAAAATGGATGTGACTTATTTTGCTGTGGTTTCTCATGTGAATCTTTCTCACATTGTTCAGTGCATACTGGCATACTGGTTTCCTCCCAGAATAGATATGAGCAGTGTGAATGAAGGCTTAGAGAGAGCTGCATCAGCTTCCTTAAACCCTCGCCTGGCTATCTCTTCACCGTCCCACACCAGAGGTTTGACAGAAACATGTGCACATTTTAAGAAGCAGTCTGGATTTCCAGATGGGCAACTGTATTCATCTCAGTGAGAGAGGAGGAAAGAGATATTGTCTACCTACCCTGCAGCCAAAATAAAAACCCAGTGGGAGTTTGGAAGTCAAGACACTTTACATGCAAATTACTTTGTACGTTCAATACTACTTTGTGTAGTAAAATGAAAGAAAATAGTAGAATTAAGAAATATGTGTTTTTAGCTGGACTGCCGGATAATTCTTTGCAGCATTTGATGTGCAGCTGTGTGCGGGTGTCTTCTTTGCATGCGTTTTTGGTTTCATTTTCCGAGGGCGAATAGGGTCGGTGATAAGACTGCAAGAAGGAATAGTGCCTCTTCGGTCTCACATTTTCCCATTGCAGCGGGACTGACCCCCAACTTCGCCACGGCCGACACATCTTCAGATATTAAAAGATTATGCCGGTCAGAGGTTACAAAGATTGTGACAAGTAACTGAGACATGAACAACAATCTGCGCGGATATATCTCATATTAGTTTTCTGCCACGTCCCTTTTATCTCATTCTTGTTGTAGAACACGTTTCTAAGTGTCAGTCAGGGTTCAGCAAGTCTATTTTGGTTGGTGTGTGTTTGGTTTTAGCAGCACACTCAGGCTGTGTTCACATTCAGGATGTTTTCTGAACTCTGCAGTGTTTCCTTCTTTACTTTGTTCAGCTGAGAATGCTGCAATTTCCAGCAAACGACAACACAGAGAGCCCTGAAAATGAGAGTTTGAGTTTTCTAAGAAGAGAACTGTGGCGTGGTTCATTAGGAGTAAATGTACTCCGAGTCCCAACCAACTATATCAAATGGCCCCAAAAGTTTGAGGTAGGGTCATAACATTTTCATTTGTTTAGCAATTGAGCAAAAAGAGGACTGCTGCTGTAATTTACCGTCATTTGACACCATTTGTCAAATTTGAATAACATGTGGACCAGGCAGGTTGACAAAAGATGCAAAACCCATGCGTCATTAAGTGTAATTGGACACATAGAATCTTGCAGAGGCAAGTATTACTCTGATTTTATGCTGCTGAGTAAATAAGTGTTTGGCACAAAAAAACAAAACAGCATTTGCATTTTTTATTTGCTACAGAATCATCAATCCACAGTGCCCAAGACACAACTGTGGTTAAGAGTCTTCACTCTGGAGTAACATGGAAGCCTTGAGGCCTGCAATTCAATTTGCAAGAGATCCTGCAGCATGAAATGAGTGGGTTAAAACAGGAAAAACAGTATTCTAAATGGCATGTGATAAGATGATGCCTGATAGTTATGGGTTCAAACTGAAAAGACACAAAAATAAAAAACAAACATAAAAACGCCATTAAATAAATAAAAAAGGGATCAAACCGAATGCAAAGAGAAAATTCAAAAAAATGCTAACCAGAATGACATGCAACAACAACAAGCAAAGAACCAACCCAAATAAGGTCCAAATAAAACAAATCAACAATACCAAAATGACACACAGCAGGTACCTGACGCTTCATAAAAGCACAGACAACCCTGATTTGTCAACGTTTACTGTCACTTCAGGAGAAAATTAGTGGCCAAAAGAAAGCAAATACAATTTCTGAAACCGAAAGCCCTTCAGTAGTAAAAAGTCCTGCAGTACTCAGCCTCTCAGCATCTTTATGCTACAATTACATAATATGCAAATGTGAGAATTCATTTCAAGTTTATTTAATTAAAATACAGCCCATCTGTCACCAAAACTGTCCAATAAACGAGCTGGAGTCATGTTGTTGGTGAGCCCTTCTTGGCTTGTAATGGATCAGTGTCAAACTAAATGACACAAAAAGCCCAAAACTTAACTTTTCTGGCCAGGTCTAGACTAAAGTAAACGAACAACAGGTGTGATTGCGGCCTCACCACTCAGATGGGAAAAAGCTCCTGGTGTGGTGCATCCTGCTCGGTGCGGTTACATGGCAACAAGACCCTCCGACCTCAAGAGGTCAGCCACACGGGAATCCTGGGAAGCTGGGCTGTCAGATCCGGCAGCCACTCAGGCGTAGTATGTGAAGTTGCGGGGGAACTTAACACACAGGTACATGCACACACATGTTCACTCAAATTCCCAAAATCCATCAGTGATACTCCCCGTCCTGCATTACGGTCACACCACTCTATGCTTGGTTCCAGTGCTCCCTTCCTCCTCCCTGGCAGCCATCTCTGTGTTTTACCCGGGTTAAACTGATACTCTCAGGGGCCAGATGGGTGGTGAGAGCCCACACTGGCAGGTGGGAGCCAGGGTTTCAAGGGATGCAATTAATCTCAATCAAAATTCCCCTTTTAGGTGTGATTAGAAACGAGCTGGCCTAAGGAGAGAGGCAGAGCATTTCAGCAGCGGGACCACCGTACACTGAGACCGGGGATAATTTGTCTCGCTAACGAGGATGTAATATTGATCAGGATGTAGAATGAGATCATACAGCACCATGGTAACATATTCTCCTTCATATTGATTTCAAATATTTGACCAGGTCACAGCTTCAAATAGTATCTGATTTGGGTTAGGACAGTTTTAGCTTTAGTGGTATGGAGGCCCAAAGTGGTCAATATTGAATAAATAAATAATTTTGTTTCTGTTTCATGCATATATTTGACACAATTTACAAATATGTGTATTAATTTCATGCAGTCAACTAGTCCATAACATCTTATTCATAACATCTTATTAACTGAATGAAACTGAATCAACTAACTCAACTAATTATTTCATTATCCTTTTATTGGTGTTCAAAAGTCTGTTTTTATCTTATAAAAAGACATTTTCCCAATGGCATTTTTTTTTTTTTATGTCAATTTATTTAGGACATTGGAGTTAGCCATCCTCTTGGCTGGCGAGACCACAGAGAAAGTAGTGTCTTTCTCTGAAAAACGCTGCAGTGGTAACTCTAAATTAACCAGTTACACCAGAAACATGGTGCACCCTGAAGCGCTGGGAATAGCTACAAAGCGGCGTGAATATATACCAGAGCTATTTTCATTTCGGCGCGCATGTTATCCAATCTGTCCGGCCAGGCACGGGAGCGGCTGCGTCGGCTGTGTCGGCTTCTCTATTTCTTTCACGAGAGCCACGAGCGAATGTGTCAAGCCAGGCAGGTAATCACATACAGAAAATGCCACAGTGCAGCTGTATACTAAACCAAATTTCTAAATAAAACATAAATGTTTATGGTGATTTTGTCTTAACTTCTCAGCTGTGTCTACAGCATGGCACACGATTAGACACATGGAGAGAGACCAAAGGACGGACAGTCAGTCACCATTTTGTAAAGTGGAGAGGAGAAGGATTGCTTTGTGACCGGCGTAGAGAACTGCGCGTCTGGTATGAACAGCCAGGCACACGATCAGGTATGAATCTACGCGTCGCGGCTATTTGCGGCGCTTCAGCGTGCAATGAGTGCCTGGCATTAGCTGATGCCTTTATCACTAACTCTTCAGTTTAATGCTGAGTTATTACTCAGTAGCCGCTAGGTAGTTAACATGTTCAGCTTTGTTAAGCTAAATAAAAGTAGGGGGTGTGTTTGTGTACCATTTATTTTACAAATAAAATATTTATTTTTAGTAATATTGAATAATTTGGGGCTCCGTTTATATAGTGTATAGTGATACCTGTGTGTCTATGAGTTGTTTTTAACAAGAAAAGAAATTCCTGTCAGGTCGAAATATAATAATGTTATGTTTGTTACCTTCCAACTGCTTGTGTTCCGTATCGCTTATAACTTTCATTTATTGTGTGTATAAGTCTTACTTTTGTGTTTATGTTCTTGTAGTTTTTTTTTTTGCGCTGAATACCATGAGTGTTGTCGCTGCATTGGCCCCATTCCCCCACAGGGATCAATACAGTTTTATTAGATCTCATGTTGTGTTTGGATATTTGATTCGAAACCAAACACTGAGCAGAACCAGAGAGAGGAAGCTCAGCTTATTCACTGCTTTAAAAATCAGAGGCTTCCTCTGTGATAAAGACCCTTGATCCTTCTGAACCTAACCTTCCGCGTCTACTCGCACTGAAGTCGTGCCATCGGTGCTCGGCTTTGATCACCATGTCAACAGATATGTCTCTCGCTCGCGAAAGCCAAACGTGGGATGGAAGAGCGACATAGGGATCCGAAGCCTGCGATTTTTAGCAATTAATAGGGCGTTCTACATCATTAGTCTGGGTGAGCGCTAATAAAGCGGAGTGTTTGAGTGGGCCACGGGAGGTTATTTAAATGCAAAAGAGTCCAGGAGCCCTTAGCAATCCATCTCATAAAACTGACTGTGGACTAAATGTTTGATTCATAATCTCCTAGTAATGACTTTGCTGTCAGAATAGGTATCAGAATCAGATTTCATCCTAACCTTGTTTGCATAATGCTGCAGGGCCTTTAAGGTGAAATGCAATGACAAAAACCCATAAAGAGCCATTATGCTTCTAATGGCAAAATTCACTCTGAAATCACATTTAAGGAAAGGTTTATGGTGCATCACAATCAGCAGGTTCTAAGCGGTTTACTTGAATCCTGCTGTGTTTCCTTGTTTAGTTGCGTTTGGCTGGATGACACCAGTTGACATTTAAACTACAGTGGTGGCAACATGGACCCCTGAAAAATCAGGAAGTAGTGGCTCTAGTACGCACACAGGCATCACACAGTGATTTACTGATCAGTTGTTCAATACATCCTTAGATTGTTTTGGACATCGTCCTGCTAGTGATTCCTTGGTCAAAATCTAAGGCAGGAAAATGAGTTTTAGGTTTCATATGATGAACCAAAAAATGTTTTTCTAGCAATGGTGCAATCACCGGTGGCATGTTCGAACTGTCCGTTTTACTGACAGTCAAACATGGATGGTTGGAGTGATTAAAGTTGGCAAATGGTTACAACATCAGCACTAGTTTACAGACTTAATTTGCTAGCATTTGATCATCAATCAACACACTTGCAATCAGTCACTTACGGCATTTATATCAGATAAAAAATCTTTTCAAAAGCATTCTTCTTTGTGGTACAAAGACGTTTGAGTATTGAATACAATCCACGACGATCTCAGAGGCTCGTGATTTTTAGTCACACTCGCTGCTTGGCTCTAGGGGTGGCAATGTCAGGCTGTTGGTCGGTCTGCCAACCTCTTTGGGCCAGACTGAAATATCTAAACAACTATTAGATGGAGTCAGATACTATTTCATACAGACTATTTTAATGACTTTGGAGATTCCCCCGATATTTCCTCTAGTGTCACCATGAGGTTGACATTTGTGTTTTTCATTGAAATATCCAAACAACTAGTGGAGGGATTGCCATGACATCTGCCACATGGTTCACTTCTCACATACCTTACAGCTTCTTCTGTATGTAATTGGTAAGACAACAGTGGAGTGATGTTTTGCATTAAAGACATTACTGAACACTGTTGCCGTGTTGAAAGATCTAATGGAAGTAAGGAGGTTTTTAGGAGCTGGTAGTTTCTTGGACAGGAAAACTACAACTACAAACCCTATAATGCCCATTTTTAGATGGGATTGTAGAGGTGTTCATTTGCAGTAAAAACAATGATTGATAGTTCTACAGTCACAATAACTGTTCTTCCATTTTATGAGGTTTTGCAGGTGCTGCAAACCATGAGAAATATACAGAGGAGTGAAATGTTCCACCGCCGACTGATGTGAATTGATGCAAAAAAAAAGCTGAAATGGCATCCCGAGTAGATGTTCTAATGCTTTAAAACACAGCGCAGCATTTGAGTCCAGGAAGTATGACACTACTTCTGCTGCTCGGGGATTTATTTGCCGAAAAAAGTAGCTTTGTGCTCAATGATTTAAAAAATAAATTAAAGAGCAGCACCCATCTGATCTCCATCTACTCCATGATGCAAGGCTCCGTCTGAAGCGCCAGCCCGGTGCGGGACTATCCAGTGCAGGTGATATGGAGATCAAATGGCCTGCCAGCCAGCCAAGGCGACCTGTGGCAGCCAGCGCCACCCCCAGCCGCCTGTTGAAAGGAGACACAATCCCGATAAATGTATTCCTGTCAACATTGCTGCGATGCCTTTTTAATACAGCCCCTGGAGGATTCAGGGCAAGAACAGCCTGAGTCAAACTCCATTTCTCTGGGCTGAAAGAGAGATGTGACAAGAGCCCCGTGCAGGTCAGGGACAGTCAGGGACTGTCTGGTAGCATGCAGCTATGGAGGACGGATAAAGGCTGTTAAAGGTTTTTGTTTTTATTTATATTTTTTTAACACGGCTGAGTAAACCCTAACCAGCCTGAAGAGAGCGGAGCGGCACCTTTCAAGCTCAAACTCCATCAGTTATTTATATAATATATTATTTGATTGCTGAAGAGAAGAATAAAATGGGCCAGTGGTTTTCAGGAACAGGTGTGGAAAGAGCAATTTAGGCTGCGGTCACACTTCCAGCACAGTTGGCTAACTTCAGTCTGAGCCCCAGTGCAAAAGTCGGCTATGTTGCATTCTGGGTCGGTTTGCAAATATCAGGCACATACAGCTGGGATGTCCTGTAAAATCCTCGGTCAGAGTCCAGCCTGGGGACTCGGTCATTGATCACAAGAAGCATGTTTGTTGGACAGTTTCTCCATCCTGCTGGTTAAAGATTGAAAAACAAGAATCATGATCATCCAGCCCATCCTCATTCAGAAATCGACCGTATGGGTCGATTATACAAGCAGCTCATAACGATCCCACAATTACGTTTCCTGTTATGTGGCGTAAAGTTATTATCGCGAGAGCAAACGAGGCAGGTTGGGGTGGTGGATAGGTCAAACAAACAGAACTTTCAATCAGGAAACCGGGGTTCGTGTGAAACCAAAAGTCACCTCTCATTTTTAAATTAACCAAGTTTTAGTTTTACGTCCTCATTTTAGCAGTTTCATGGGACTCATTTTAAGCTAACCCCTGATATATTTCCTGACCTAGGAAGTATTTGTGGATCAGGAAATGCACGTCTGTCCATGCGACTGGTACAAGTCCACAACTCCACATGGAAATGCAGAAAGTATGTCCAAACCATATTATTTTGTAACTTGGATTTTGATCATTCAGGTTTTAAAGTGCTCATATTAGGCTCATTTTCAGGTTCATAATTGTATTTAGAGGTTGTACCAGAATAGGTTTATGCGGTTTAATTTTCAAAAAACACCATATTTTTGTTGTACTGCACATTGCTGCAGCTCCTCTTTTCACCCTGTGTGTTGAGCTCTCTGTTTTAGCTACAGAGTGAGACATCTCACTTCTGTTCCATCTTTGTTGGGAGTCGCACATGTGCAGTACTGCTAGCTTGTCAGTTGTAGAGTATGAGGGAGTGCCACACTAGCAGCTAGGCGAGCATTAGAACGTGTGTTACAAAGTGACCCACGTTTGTCTCTGAAGTAAAGGCTGGACTACAATAGAGCTGTTTGGAGCAGTTTGTGAACAGTGTTTTCTGTTGGAGATGGTAAGTCCCTTTGGGGTGGACTTTGGGCTTTTTCACTTTGTTAACCTATAATGTGTACAAAAAGATATATAACACAATAAAGGAAAGGGAAAAAGCTAAAAAGCATAATATGAGCACTTTAATATTTAATGTTAATAAGTTTTTTTTTCGCTCTTGGGCTTCCAAATTGATTGTCTAGCCATGCAGATGCTCTAGTTTTAGTTTTATCTGCTTAGGTTTTGAGATATCTGTCACTGAGATTTCTGCCACCAGCATTATACAGTATAGATGATACGTGCTCACAGCATTGAAAAAGTACATGCAATTCAAAAATGACATTACTGCATGCTCCATACTCTGAGCTGCTTTCAGACTACGGGATGCTTTAGTTTCAAAAAGCCATCCATCCTTCAAGAAGCCGTCCAAAAGGTCCTTCACCTGGTGGCCGGAAATCGAATGTTCTCGCTGTCATGCCCCGACATTACAGTAGCACAGCTTTCATGATGGGCCATCCATCGATTTTATGTCAGGGAGGAAACAATAAGAAATTGATTATGAAATCCCCTTAGACCTTTGTAAGTTCAGCTAATCGTATAACTTGCTTTATAGGGTTTCTAGCTAGTTAATAGAAACCGCTCAGCAGTAGTTTGGGAACACAAAAGGTTTAAGTTATTTAAGTGTTAACGGTGCAAGCAGCTCATAGGAACTAAAGGTGGCTCTCAACTTTTGGGGCAAGTGCAGGTCAACTGTATCCTTCCCTGCTCTCTGTCTTGATTTGGCCCTCGACATTTATCGACATCCAAAAGGTTACATTGGAGGGCGGAATATTGAGCCTTGCAGACACAGTAAAAAAGCAGGGCAACAAGGTTGGAAGAAGGGAGGAAGGGAGGAAGGGAGCCTCCCGGCAGGCAAGACTTCCCTTCATGTTTACTTGTCTGGGTGAGAATGTCACGCCTTTTTATCGCCCAGTTGCTCACACACAATCACAGAAAATATAAGGCATGTGTGCATATATATTGCGCACTAGACTCTACTGATTCAGAACATTCCTGCCTGATTACAGCTGAAAAAGCTGCAGTTGTGTGTTGTTGAACTGTTTAATGATTTTTCGTGTGTGAATTATTAATTTAAAAGGCAGTAATTGAATAGGCTTGGCGAGCTCTGCCTTGTAAAAGAGATGATATAAATATAATTATTTCATTGGGTTTTAATGGACGGTTTCAGTGTAACATGATTGCTGTTTTAGAGATTCTGTTGCTTCTGAAGGGAGTTGCTCCTGAGGCGTATTACTTCAACTTTTAGACACAAACTGGTCTTATGTGATGTCATTTATTTCTCCTTTTTTTTTAATCTTTCATCCTTTTAATGCATTGTATATTTCATACCAATTTGTTATTTCCTCCTAGTCTTCATTACATACAGTAAATGATCAAATAAAAAGTTCCTTTAAGCCACTGTCTGTTTTGGTCTTTTCATAGTGGTAGAGGATAGTGAAAGTCAGTTTAACACATGAGCTCCTGCACACAGTTTGTCTGAAAAAAAAAAAATGTCTTTAAGAACACACAGCTTTAGCATTAGGTGCTCTCTGGGGTGTTTGCTCTGTGTGAGATCAAAGCGGGCTGCAGAGTCGGTGCACATTACAGCCGACTGCCAGGTTTGGTCCACTGCCAGTGGGCTACTTTGCAGCAGCCGAGCAGTGGCAGTTTGCTTTTAGAGGGGTTTTCTTTATTGTAAATCACTGACAGTCCATATCGATAATCACACCCATCAGATTTCTAGGAAAAAACTTCAGTGAAGCCCTTCAACTATTCCGTACATATCCCTTTCACTGCACGTATGCTGCTACAGCAGTGAAGGCCGCTGGGAATTACAATTAGACATTAAAAAAGGGGAAATATAGTGTTAGACTTTCTTATAGAGGTTTACTGTAACATATTTTATTGTAATGTAATATTTTCCTGTATATGTACTTTACTAATTAATCAACAGAAAAAGTACTTGTACTTGTTACATTACTTTTGTTACTCTGTCATCAGCTACAGCCTTAAACAACTAAAGCCTCCACACCCTCATGTTAAATCTTCTGTATTTGAACACCTGTAGAAATAAACAATGATACATTAAACAGCCAACATTTTTTTTTCTTCTTCCCGTTCGAGGTATTTCTCACTGGCCATCAACAGCTAACATTAGCTTAGCCTCGGTAACCGCACACTGCTGGGGTTCACACACACCCTCCAACTCTGAACTAAACCAGGGTTATCCTGACTGTAGGCGGACTAGTGGCTAACGTTAGCAAGCCAACTGAGAACACACAGCGCATAAATAAGACAACTTTGGAATTAACGGGAGTCAAATTTCTCCTCTTATGGCAGAGGTTAACCCCCTGACACCTGCAGCCCCACGTCAAGCAGTGAACTTTAATAATTTGTTATATATTAGACTGAGCAATATAGCACACAATAAGCAGCCTGCATCTCACCTCCGTAGCTATCCTCTGAAGTTCACCGTCCCAGTGTGTGCCCTCTCTCTTTCTCTGCTCCCCATGTGTTCTGTTCTACAGTCGATGGAGACAGACTCCCAGAGGCAAAATGATATTGATTGAAAGTGTTTATTTCGAATAAAGAACAGAAACGGCAGACAAGACAATAAACGAAGAATAATTACAACAAAGAAAATTGTGAACACTTGACGATCTGTTTACACATCCGAAAAGGTTTGAGAAGTATAAACCTATTTAATCCCATCCCGTGTCCGCAAATCAATGATTGTAAAATCTACCCGCTTCCCAATTGCTATTTACATGTGTTCTCCCTCATACCCAAAAATCAACTTCAAATTGACATAATTTATTTACAAAAAGAGGAACATAAATGAGGAAAGAATACATTTCAATTCATGGTGTATAGCCACAGATATATGGAAATATCATTCATGTACTTCAGGCATCAACATATCTAACAGTAGAAGAATAACACATTTTGCATACGGTCTGTGAACTGCTGCATGATTTCTTCTGGACAAATGTCCACATGAGGCACGATAAGGTAGATCAATCCCAGAAAGAAGCAGAAATGGTTATCCTCTACAGTAGCTCCAGCGTCTCCCATAGTAGCAGGACCAAACTGGTCCATTCCCTGATGGATGGGAAACACTGGAGCAGCGCGTCCTTGTGTGTTCACAGCACGGCTGTGGAAGTTCCACATGGCTGTGCCGGCCCTGGGGAGTCTGTGTGCCACTACGCGGTCCAGCACACTGCTTCTTTTGGGAGATCTTGAGAAGAAGATCGACAATTCTGCCGAACAGAGGGAAAAAAATGGACTGAACTTTGATACGTATGATCACCTGCCACATGCTGAGGTCCAGCTGGTGAGCATAACAGTGGACATGCTGTATTATATGTATAGCTGTCCACTGCTCCTTAAAATGCAGAAATAGAATTGCGCTACATTGTACTTTGTGTATGTGATTATTAAGAATAAGGTTTGTTTGTTTTATAATGCGCAATTTCATAATTATCCTGCATCCTTTGTCTGCACACCATGTTTAGCATTACATAGATTAGTTTTGTTAGGGCGTTCAAATGTAAGTTGGCGTTAGCTTATCGGTATTGCCAGATCTCGCGAGAGTTTGGTTCTGAGACAGGAACCGGTCTTGAACAACATTTTCTTCTTATGGGTCGGTCTGAAAAATGCCATTTTAGTGTCAAATTGTTTGGGAGATTTGTGGAAAAATAGGTCCAATGTTTGTTTTGGTGACTGAACCACCATCTGCTTGTTCACCTTTTATATCACTTTCACACAATAACAAGCACACGTTCAGCCTGCTTCTGACTATTCATAGTCATGGACAAACATTTGGCTGTTCTGCCTGTTCACACAGGAGCAGAGTCCACAACTGTCACTTCTAAACCACAGAATTATACAAGCCCTAGTACTCTACTGCTGGTTGTATTCAAATCTTTGCCATTTCTACATGGTGGATGGAACAGATGAGCATTATTTTTACATTTATTTTACCTTTAACCAGAAAAAGACTCATTGAATCTCTTTTTCCAGAGTGTCCTGGCCAAGATAGAATTTCTATATGCTATAGAATTTCATTCCTGTTTTCACAAAATTGCAATTACAAATGGCAATACTACCAAATAAATGAAACCCAAATTAGTTGGAGTCCTTACGTTCAAATTTACAGTATTTAACCCTCAAAAGAAGAAAGGACATTGTGATATTCTGAATATGAAAACTGAAGTTTGATTAAAGGTCAAAAAGAACATTATAATCCCACCTATGTACTTGTGCTCAGAATAATATTTTCAGAGGGAGCGGAAGAAAACTTTGGATTCATTGCACGTGGCTTTTTTATGCGAATTTAATAACCAAATAAGTCTAGGTGAAGACATGGCTGCTCATGACCTTCAGTTGATTTAAAAAAATAAAAATCTTTTATGGAGTGGTTGCAGCTTTGACAGCTTTGTGTTCTTTGTTTTGAAATTCTAAACCAACTTCTATGCCGAGTTCTGAGGAACTCACTTTCTCTCAAAAATCCTTAATTGCCTACAGCAACAGGGCTGTCACAAGTTATATTTGAGACTGCTAATGATTAGCTTGGTAGAATCACAGCCTCTTGGGACTCTTTATGTTGCAAACCAGGAACAATGCCATACAAAATTGCCTGATTAGGGATATGATTGAGTATTCAAACTGTAAAAAAAAATATATATATATATTGCTGGCTCACCCTTACAGCTGAAAGATTTTATCATTTGTATTATGTATAAATAAATGTTAATTTACTATAACTACTGAGTTGTTCTATACAGTGATTATAAAATACCATGTAGCAGCTTTTACATGCATCATCAGAATGGGTTTTTATTGCCAAGTACGTTTTTTTTAACACATACAAGGAATTTGTTTTGGTGTTGTTGTTGCACATCACACATTCTCTAAATGTAATAAACAATAGAAGTATAGGTATAAACAATATAAGTGTATGTACACAGTATGTATTAAATTAAAAATAAAGATAGAAATAAAATATAAAATAAATAAAGAGCAAAGAGCATTCCGTCACTTCTGTCCAAACGTTTTCCCCATTTCCAGTCCGTGAGAATGAATATAAACCCATTCGGTTTCAAGACAAAGAAGAAATCAGCAAAGAAATCTTCCGTTTATTCCACCAAAAACCATGTTCCAACTTAAAGAAGATTGGACTTACTCTCTGGAGCTCAACCATTTGAGTTGTAATCAACATCCCTCCAAACTAAACATCCCCACATCTCATTTCAGCAAATGATGTGCTGAGAAATAATACACAGGGTACAAATGCATTTACACATAAATTAAACCCTAAACCCGGCGCTGGATGCACAGAAACGCTGTGTTATGAGTCAATAATTTAGACATATGACTGCAATAAAAGCAGGGTTACTGTAAAACAATGTAAGTGGGATATCATTTGCCTATAGCATTTGTTCCCAACATCCTGACAGACACCAGCATCAGTCTTGTGTGTTTATTTCCTTAACAGCTCACAGAATAATGTGTGGCAGGACAAGATTAAATATAAAATGTATTGCTATAGCTTTCTCCGTTCTCGCTCCCAACTCGTAAAATACGGACACTTGGTCAGTGACTCTCAGCGTCAGATACAACGCAATAAGCACCCCTCAGTTTGTGTATGGAACGCACCGGGCAGAGCAGCAGCGGTGTTGATATTAACAGCTTGGAATCACACAGAGTAGTGACTGGCTGTCTGAAGTGCACTGACACCAGACAGTACTTGAAGCTCAGCTCTGTAAGTGAGAGCCCAAAGTATGTTTTGTCAGCTAAACAGGAGATAATTTAGTGGTGTGAGTTTCCAAGTCCACTGGGTCACTGTGAAGCTTTTCTGCTGCTCCTCTAATGAAACTGTAAACTGACCCCTGGGGATCTCCCGCCATGTCCATTGATTGCAATTTTACCTCCCATGCAACTGTAGGCTACTGTAGACGATCCACTGTGGATATGCATTGATGTTGTGCTTGACTGTGACAAAAATACATTTAAAAAAGCACAAGGTTTGTTGGAGTCGTGTCAGCAGTGGGCTGAGGTGCAAACCTGCAAATCACAGCTGTGCCTTCACTTCCTTTTCACTCTGCCAAAAGGTTAATGTGTTTCCCTAAAGCAGCTGTGTGCTGGAATATATCTCAAACTTTTTGCAACGAGTTAAAGCGTCTGACGGCAGATCAGTTTCGGATTTCCCCTCCGGACCATATGTTGCAACATATGTTTCACAGGCTTCTTAATAACAATTCTTTGTGTTTGAATGCTGTCATCTTATCATTGTCATTTATTTTCAGTACATGAGATTATTTATAACTGTCGGTGACAAGTGTGTTGCATAAATTAGAGCAAAGATTATTCCTGTTAATTGGATCTAATACATTAAGAAACTTGAGTGTACATGTATTTTAACACATCATTGTCTTTTGTAAGCATGTGTGCGGCTCAAATTTGGTCAAACGCTTTTCTATTTCCAGCAGCAAGCCTCAGATAAACCCACTGTATGCTGCCAGCCTAGCAGCAAATAGCGGACCACAAAGTACATCCGTACATAATGGAGCATTTATCAGCTAAAGAGCCAGATGATTCCCTAAAGAGCTGGTGGAGACCAAAACAGTGCTAATAGAGTGAATATTGTACTATGGTTGCTTTCACACTAGAGCAGTTTGGTCCGTTTAAAACGAACCCTGGAGCGGACCAAAACAACCAAACTCTGATCAGCTTGAATTTGAATGATTTTCTTGGAACAATGCCAGGGAAGACGGGGAAAAAAAAAAAAAAAGATTGTTTTTGGTACAGGTGGACGTGGCCTAAATGAATGCTAATGTTGCTCTGTGCTTGCTGGATGTTTAAAAGCTACTGAGGTGATAAAGCATTTCCCACCTATTCCTCTCATTAACAGCTGTCCTTTCAGCCACTAAAAGCTACCTCACCATCAAACCGCTCCTTTCAAAAGTGCCATTCTAGAATCCGTATCAGATGGATTTTTTTTTTGGAAGGAAGATGCTGCTTCAGGAAATCATTTGTTTCCTTTTTGCAATCCACCCCTCCGTAGGACCTTCACATGCCCAGCAAAGGCAATCGTTAAGAGCTTCTTTTTTTCTGGTGCCATTAAGGTCTAATATATCAGTTGTGCAGTCAATTGTACTTGACAGGCAGCTTCTTGAACTTGAACCGGGTCATCTGGTGACAGATAACATGGCCTGTTTGTTCAATTTCCTCCTCTGCAATGGCATCGCTCTGATGTGAGTTATTATAAATCACTGTGGATGCCTTCATCATGTATCTTGTCAGTGGCGGGGAGAGTGGTGCAGTGCTTTTTTGTGTTTGTGTGTGTGTGTGTGTGTGTGTGTGTGAGAAAGGGAGAGAGCAATGGTACAGTATGTGAAAAGGAAAAATGAGAGAGGACAAATAGCACAGGTAACATCTTGAGCATGTGTGCCATTTATTTCAGTTTGTGTGTGGATTCAGCCAGTGTTCCTGAGTCCATTTCTGCTGTGTACTTACATCTGGGTGGGTGTGAACTTGTGCATCTGGTGAAAGCACACAAAGCCCAGGTCACCTATGGGGCCCTTGAAAGGCCTCTGGCGCATGAACTTTAATGTGACACCGAGATAATGAAGATCTAACCCCCCCGCCCAACCAGGAGAGAGGTTATCGTGTGAAGTGGACAGCAGATACTGGGGGAGGATGGCAGATTACTTGGCAACGCTGCCCTCATTCTTCAGCCACACTGCAGGGGACAACTCCTTCCCCTCTAATATTACAGGTAATATCACAGCCAGTGTGGGTGCTGCTTTGATCTAAAATTAATAATCACTGCCATTTTCATATCAATTTGTTT
Source organism: Perca flavescens (assembly GCF_004354835.1). Lineage (NCBI taxonomy): Eukaryota > Metazoa > Chordata > Actinopteri > Perciformes > Percidae > Perca > Perca flavescens. The sequence goes on along the minus strand of NC_041353.1, from coordinate 18,922,409 downwards.
TACACTGATACAGGCTGTATCAGCTTTATTGTTCATTATCAAGAACATGGACTGCATGTTTCTTCTTCCTTGCCTCTGTAAAGCATTTGCTCATACATATATATTCATAGATCTCTTTTTGTTATTAGCTGTCAATCAATTCAAATATTTAATCGCGATTAATCGCATTATTGTCCATAGTTGGCTCACGATTAAGCTCATGATTAATCCCACAATTTTTGTATCTGTTTCAAATGTACTTTAAGAAAGGGATATTTTTTGAGTTTTAAAATGCTCAATTGGTATTTGAAACTGGATGTACTCCGCTGGTAACTCAATTCACATTGACAAATCATAATTTTTATAACAATAAAAATACATGCAAATAACTTTAGTCTTGTAGAGAAAACCTGGAAGGGCTGTGAAACTCAACTTTTTCGAGGTTTTGAGGTCTTGAATTGCTTTTTAATGCAGCGACATCCAGATGGCAGATGGCCGGTTTGGAGATCCTCTGGATGTTATTAACAGAGCACTTCATGGCTTCTGCTAGCCATTCACAACGTTACTGCTGCAATGCTACATCATTTCCAAATCACAGAACTTGTGTGCGTGCGTTAATCGCGCATCAAAACCATTTGTGGCATTAAAAGGAATTTATTAAGCTAATTATTATATCATTTTGACAGCCCTAATATATTTATTTACTGTTTTGAGGTGTTTTATATGGTGCTGCAACTAATGATGAATTTCATTATCATCTGCTGGTCATTTTCTGATTTGTTATTTTCTAGTTTGTAAAATCTCCGTGAACCATCACCTTATCGTGGTGGAGAGGTTTGTGTGTCTCTGTGAACCTGAGGGCTGTGTTGTCTGGAGCTTTGTGCTCCTGGTAGGGTCTCCCAAGGCAAAGTGGTCTCAGGTGAGGGGCCAGACAAAGAATGGTTCAAAAACCCCAATGAAGAAGCAAGGTAGAGATGGAGTGACCCTGCCCGGAGGAAGCCCGGGGCCCCCGTCTGGAGCCAGGCCCAGACGGCGGGCTCGTCGGCGAGCGCCTGGTGGCCGGGTTTGCCACGGAGCCCGGCCGGGCACAGCCCGAACAAGCTACGTGGCTCCCATCTCTCCAGCCCATGGGCCCACCACCTGTGGGAGGAACCGTTGGGGTCGGGTGCGATGCCACATGGGTGGCAGTGAAGGTCAGGGGCCTCGGCGGACCAGACCCGGGCGGCAGACGCTGGCTCTGGGGGCGTGGAACGTCACCTCTCTGTGGGGGAAGGAGCCGGAACTGGTGCGGGAGGTGGGCGCTACGGTTAGATCTGGTGGGGCTTACCTCTACGCACAGTCTCGGTTCTGGAACCATACTCCTGGATAGGGGTTGGACTCTTTTCTTCTCGGAGTTGCCCAGGGTGTGAGGCGCCCGGGCGGGTGTGGGGATACTCACAAGCCCCGGCTGGCGCCGCTGTGTTGGAGTTTACCCGGTGGGCGAGAGGGTCGCCTCCCCTCGCCTGCGGGTTGTGGGGGAAAACTCTGACTGTTGTTTGTGCATATGCACCAAACAGGAGTTCGGAGTATTCGGCCTTCTTGGAGACCTTGACTGGAGTCCTGCATGGGGCTCCAGTGGGGGACTCCATTGTTATGCTGGGGGACTTCAACGCACACGTGGGCAATGATGGAGACACCTGGAGGCGTGATTGGGAGGAACGGCCTCCCTGATCTAAACCAGAGTGGTTGTTTGTTGTTGGACTTCTGTGCTAGTCATGGATTGTCTATAACGAACACCATGTTCGAACATAGGGATGCTCATAAGTGTACCTGGTACCAGAGCACCCTAGGCCGAAGGTCAATGATCGATTTCATAATTGTTTCATCTGATCTGAGGCCGTATGTTTTGGACACTCGGGTGAAGAGAGGGGCAGAGCTGTCAACCGATCACCATCTGGTGGTGAGTTGGGTCAGGGGTGGGGAAGACTCTGGACAGACCTGGTAAGCCCAAACGTGTAGTGCGGGTAAATTGGGAACGTCTGGAGGAGGCCCCTGTCCGACAGACTTTCAACTCACACCTCCGGCGGAGGAGCGTGTGCATCCCTGTGGAGGCTGGGGGCATTGAACCCGAGTGGACAATGTTCAAAGTTTCCATTGCTGAAGCTGCGGCGAGGAGCTGTGGTCTTAGGATCTTAGGTGCCTCAAGGGGCGGTAACCCACGAACACCGTGGTGGACACCAGTGGTCAGGGAAGCCGTCCGACTGAAGAAGGAGTCCTTCCGGGATATGTTATCTCGGAGGACTCCGGAGGCAGTTGCAGGGTACCGAAGGGCCCGAAGGCTGCAGCCTCTGCCGTGAAAAGAGGCAAAGCAGCGGGTGTGGGAGAAGTTTGGAGAAGACATGGAGAAGGACTTTCGGTCGGCACCAAAGTGTTTCTGGAAAACTGTTCGCCACCTCAGGAGGGGGAAGGGGGAACCATCCAAGCTGTGTACAGTAAGGATGGGACACTGTTGACCTCCACTGAGGAGGTAATAGGGCGGTGGAGGGAGCACTTTGAGGAACTCCTGAATCCGACTAATACGCCCTCTATGTTAGAGGCAGAGCTGGAGGATAACGGGGATTGTCGTCGATTTCCCAGGCGGAAGTCACTGATGTAGTCAAACAACTACACAGTGGCAAAGCCCGGGGATTGATGAGATCCGTCCAGAAATGCTCAAGGCTCTGGGTGTGGAGGGGTTGTCCTGGTTGACACGCCTCTTCAACATTGCGTGGAAGTCTGGGACGGTGCCAAAGGAGTGGCAGACTGGGGTGGTGGTTCCTCTTTTTTAAAAAGGGGACCAGAGGGTGTGTGCCAATTATAGGGGTATCACACTTCTCAGCCTCCCTGGTAAAGTCTACTCCAAGGTGCTGGAAAGGAGGGTTCGGCCGATAGTCGAACCTCGGGTTGAGGAGGAACAATGCGGATTCCGTCCTGGTCGTGGAACAACGGACCAGCTCTTCACTCTCATAAGGATCCTGGAGGGAGCCTGGGAGTATGCCCAACCGGTCTACATGTGTTTTGTGGATTTGGAGAAGGCGTATGACCGGGTCCCCGGGAGATACTGTGGGAGGTGCTGCGGGAGTATGGGGTGAGGGGTCTCTACTCAGGGCCATCCAATCTCTGTATGACCAAAGTGAGAGCTGTGTCCGGGTTCTCGGTAGTAAGTCGGACTCGTTTCAGGTGAGGGTTGGCCTCCGCCAGGGCTGCGCTTTGTCACCAATCCTGTTTGTAATATTTATGGACAGGATATCGAGGCGTGTCGGGGTGGGGAGGGTTGCAGTTTGGTGGGCTGGGGATCTCATCGCTGCTCTTTGCAGATGATGTGGTCCTGATGGCATCATCGGCCTGCGACCTTCAGCACTCACTGGATCGGTTCGCAACCGAGTGTCAAGCGGTTGGGATGAGGATCAGCACCTCTAAATCGGAGGCCATGGTTCTCAGCAGGAAACCGATGGAATGCCTTCTCCAGGTAGGGAATGAGTCCTTACCCCAAGTGAAGGAGTTCAAGTACCTTGGGGTTTTGTTCGCGAGTGAGGGGACAATGGAGCGGGAGATTGGTCGGAGAATCGGGCAGCGGGTGCGGTATTGCATTCAATCTATCGCACCGTTGTGACGAAAAGAGAGCTGAGCCAGAAGGCAAAGCTCTCGATCTACCGGTCAGTTTTCGTTCCTACCCTCACCTATGGTCATGAAGGCTGGGTCATGACCGAAAGAACGAGATCCAGGGTACAAGCGGCGAAATGGGTTTCCTCAGGAGGGTGGCTGGCGTCTCCCTTAGAGATAGGGTGAGAAGCTCAGTCATCCGTGAGGAGCTCGGAGTAGAGCCGCTGCTCCTTTGCGTCGAAAGGAGCCAGTTGAGGTGGTTCGGGCATCTGGTAAGGATGCCCCCTGGGCGCCTCCCTAGGGAGGTGTTCCAGGCACGTCCAGCTGGGAGGAGGCCTCGGGGAAGACCCAGGACTAGGTGGAGGGATTATATCTCCAACCTGGCCTGGGAACGCCTCGGGATCCCCAGTCGGAGCTGGTTAATGTTGCTCGGGAAAGGGAAGTTTGGGGTCCCCTGCTGGAGCTGCTCCCCCCGCGACCCGACACCGGATAAGCGGACGAAGATGGATGGATGGATGGATAGTTTGTAAAATCGACTAACCGTTTAAGCTAAAAAAAAAAAAAAAAACTTTTGGTAGTGAAAAAAGTTTAATTACAATGTGCAATATTTTAAAAGGTTCTTCAGAGGTTTTGTATGTAAAATATTTTTGGCATTTCAGGCCTTTATTGGATAGGACAGCTCAAACATGAAAGGGGGGAGAGAGGGGGAATGACATGGGGGTGCGCTCTACCAGGTGAGCTAAGCAGGTGCCCTTGTATATACAATCTTAATAAAGTAATTATAGCTGGCAGATAGCAGTGATACTGTACATTTACAGCTGGATGTGAGGGAGTTGGGAGGCCAACATTTGGCCTTTAGAGAAGTAAATACCTAACATGAATATATGACTTGTTTCTTCTTTACAAGGTATTTGTTTGTCAGGCTAGCTGTCAAGGACACAAGTCAGAAACAAACTGCCCACAGTGTTTGATGCAGTTGAAATGGTCACAGTGGAGAGCTTCCTTCAAGGCCAACAGTGGATGAAGGATGTGGCACGGAGCTTTGGGAATGCAGAAAATCAGGTACAAGAAAATGCTCCACTATGCTCTCCTCAAGCTGCAGAATATCCCTTTAGCGTTATTTAAGGGACAGCTCTCAAACTGTGAAATCATTTTCATGCATTTTATTTACTTTCTAGAAAGGGGCCTGTTGAAAACAGGCCTGTGATATTGCTAATGTATTAGCATTTATATTTTACAACTTTGCAAACTTGTCCGATTCCTTATATTCACTTCAGATTTTTTTAATCTGCTCATGAAAATAGACATTTATAATCCAACCATAAAGTATTTGCTATATTACATTACATATCCATTTAGTTAGAAGAAAACCACAAACACACATATACACATCTAAAGACACAAATTATTTGTCTTTATTGAACATACAATACCAGTCAAAAGTTTGGACACGCTTTCCCATTCAAGTGAATGAGAAAACGTGTCCAAACATTTGACTGGTATTGTGCTTGAACATGACTGCACTAAAGTTTTAAGTGTTTAAGCTGCAATTCCCATCATCAGAAATGTAGTCTATTAAAGTTATTTATTGTATTGTTGGCTGTTCCTATTGTAGTTTAAGTTTAGTTTTAATAAGGATCAATCAAAATCACACATTCACACACACACCAATGGCAGCTAACTACCCTGCAAGGCGCTAACCTAGCATGGCACGTCTGACATCTTTGACATCTACTTCTTCATTTATGTAGCTTCGTTTTTGTATCAGATTTATTGTAATGAAGTGCACCACACAGCCTGGGTAGCACATGAAAAGACTCCGCTCCAGCTGAGTTCAAGCTGTGACTTTATACCTTAATTAGGCCTGCACACCTGATTCTCATTTATTAATCAGCCAAACGAGCCTCCAGAGGCTCAGAAATGAACACACGTTCAAAGAAAAGCATTTCAATTAAATACAACAGAAATGGCCGTAAAATTAGTACAATTATATCGATTACATTTCACATGTAGTTACACGTAATAGTCAAAATGTCTGCTTTGGAATATTTTATTAAAATGCAACTAAGTCCTTATTCAGAGTATTTTTACAGACCAGAGGTCTGTACTACAAATCAAGATCAACACGATTGATTTCAGATACCCGGCTTCACCTAAACTAACAACCACGGTCCCGCATAAAGGCTCTTATATACTAGATGCATCCAAGGTGGCAAGGTGGCAAAATTATGTAATATCCTGTTGGATAGCAGGGGTCGCGGCTCTTTTTATTTTTTTTAGCGGAGCACGACAAAGCAGAAACAGGAGGCCTGAACGAGTTCGCCGACAACCGGATGCCAGGACTTCTTTTATGGTGAATGAAAGGCTTGATCCGATAAAGTAGGTCATTGAATTAAATCAAAGCATCGACGGCAATGCTGCTGCCAGTTCTGCCGTTGTTTACCTTTTTATTCTTCTTCTAGTCCGTAGAAAGAGCAACGTTTGTAGCCTTTGCTCATTAGCGCCACCGCTGTTCAGGAGAAGACTGCAACTAGTGTCACGAGCACCAGCGTAGGTATAAATAGTCACGGCGATCCCATGACGACATTTGCACGCGCCAGCCAGGCTGTGTCTAGTATATAAGAGCCTTAAGCTGTGTCATGACGGTGGTTATCAACTAGTTCAATCAACCCGGGGTTTCCCAATCCAGTGATGCGCGCGTTCACATAAAAGAGGTGGTGTTTGCACAGCGCGACCAATCACATCTACCAGAGCCGCATATTTTAAATAAGAGCAATCTATAATTCCACATAAATATCAAGAACACAGACTCTGTTTTACAGGCAAAATGCAATACAGTTGCTGCTTCCTAAAACAGGAAGGAAAGCTGGCAAAAAAAGCCGACGCTGTAAATGCGTAAATCACAACTCTTATCAATATCACTTCCCCATCAGTTAGGCACAAGATCTGACCATAATTACACTTGTCCTTTCCATAAACTGTCGTTGCTTTAGCCTATTATTTCAGTTGCGACCCCGGCAGTGGTAAGCGATCGTGAGAGCAAATACAAAAAATATAAAAACATAATTCAAAATGATGTGCGTATTGGCAACACACGGCTCAAGAAGCCGACAAATGGCCGATACGTAATGATCTGCCGTGAGCACGGTGTATTATAAAATTAACCGGATGTTTTATTTTGTTTCCGTTTTATCTGAATTGTGCTGAATTGCTGCGGAGCTCTCCGGTGTCCGGCAAAAATAGAAGCTCTGCGTATCTGCTCCGGAGGGCTGCGGACCGCCGGAGCTGGGACGAAGTCGGAACGCAGCCGTTACGCAGTCTGTGGAAATACACACATTGACTTTAATGGAAACCTAATGACTCCGCCGCCGTTCCGCAACCGGTGGAAATTGCCAGTCAGTTTTCAACTCTGGTTTGAATTGTCTTGTAGAGGAGTAATAAGGAAGGAAAGCTGGCGTTATCAATGTCTTGTAGGATTTAATCATGCCAAAAAGATTTGGACATGCACTGCTACACAATGTATTGTCAAAGAACCCTTGAAGTTGCAGCTGGCTTTACATTAACTAATAACAAGGTCCTCTACTGACATTCCCATTGTTTCAGTGTTGTCACGTGGACTTGATCAGAGCTGTACGCTTTCATTCGAAAACATTCCAACAAGAACTTATTTTTTCATAAAAGAGAAACAGCCACCAGATTGTGCGAGAGGCCAACTAAAACTTCTCACTTCAAAAGACACAACCAAACCCAAACACACAGGCTACTCAAACAAGGAATGAAAAAAGAAAATGTATGAACACAAATGAGGGTCATTCAGCCTCAGGAAATCAAAGCGGCCCTCGTTTCTTCTCATTAGCTTCTCAGATTCCTTTGACAGAGCTACCTGTACATCACAGATATCGCAGCAGGCCCCACGATGAGTGAGACGACAATTTGTCTTGACATGTTAAGTTGTGACTCGATCGGATTACAAGACGCAGCAGCGTTAATGGACGAGCTGAGCGTTTGTCTTTGTACACTGAAGGCAGCACCAGATTTAGTTACCAATGCAAGCCTGTGACCTTGCCAGCGTCCATCATGCAGGGATTTATTGACAACATCATTGCCAGATTTCAATCAAACATCAGTTGAGAATTTACTGAGGTATAACCTAATCTTACTTTCCATGTGCCGTTTCTACTTCCTTTAGTCTTCTGTCACAAGGGACTACTGTCATAAAGAACAGTTGGAATTGCACTACGCTACAAAAATGGCCTTCTCAAGTTTAAGTGAAAACTTTATACGAGTATACTTTTGCATGAAAACAATCAAATTTGGCTGCCAGTGCAGTTAGTGATTTTCACTTGATAAGTTTTCTTAAAATAAAGCCCTATGCGCACGGGACTAGTGGGGACCTTTAGTAATTTGTAATAATTGCTGCTAAACATCAACATAGTCACTGTGAGCACAATTGCATGCTAACGTAAGCATGTAGCTCCAATGAAGCATTGCCTTTCAGATCCACTAGTGAAGCTGTATACTCTTTTTAGAGTCTGATTCATTACAATTGACATTGTAAAAAATAACATTGATGACACATTTGACCAATAATTATGGTCAACCTCACATTAGTCTATATCCTTCACGTTCCACTTTCGGGATTGCGGGGGATTCGGGGGTGCTGCAGGAAATTCCGCTGGATGCATGCATTTTCCGTTCCCTACCGCTTTCTTTGTGTTGGAATTTTAAATTCAGTGGATTTAGGAGGACAATTTTTGACTGCTCCTCAGATATCTGCATTGTAAATCCAGACAGCTAGCTAAACCATCTGTCCAATCTGAGTTTCCTCACGCACGACTATTTTGCAGCGGCTCTGTGTGGAGTTCAGCACTGCTCGTGACAATTGTGATTGGTTTAAAGAGATGCCATTAAACCAGAGCACGTAGCCAGGCCCTCCTTCAGCGCGCTTTGGAGGAGGGTCTGGCAAAGCAAGATTAAACCTCACATCAAAAAGGGAGACGTATGAAATGACACTTCATCTTACTGTGAAACATTTTCTCAGCGAACCCTTCCCTTGGATAAATTCAGAGAAATTAAATTGAACATATTTTTGTCCTATTCCTAGTTGCTGGTCAGGTTGACAGTATGCACCTGGCTAATGTATGCATTCAATGTGTTATTGCCAACTGTCTCTGTACATCAGGCACTTAGCCACCCTGGAGATAGTGCTGCCCTCCGTGCCCTGTTCCAGTTGTGAAGAAATCTGTCAGCTAAAGCACACCAAGGCCATTACTGCTGCCTGCCAGCCAGCTCCACATTCCTCCTTATATAAAAAGGTATAAGAGTTTCACACTTGTCCCAAATACAAACTTTACAAGCAACATACAGGTAACGTTGCTTTATAAATGAAGTAGAAAGAAACAGAACTGGCAATTTTCCTCCCACAGATAGCACAGAAACCCCACGAGTGCAGGGATGAAATATTTTCAACGATGAGGTCAAATTTTATTACAAATGCTCAGAACAAAACTAATTACAGTGATTACATGAATATGTCACCTTGTTTATCTGATTGCTTTGCAGGCCCTTCAGTGAAATCAATTTTCATGGTTTAAATTGAATCCGTTAATTAAGAGAGGTTCTTTCCGTGTTTCAGCGCCCGTTGCACTGCATTGATTGATGTCTGGTTTAGCGATCACCGCAGGGAAACCGCAGCGAGGCGGCTAACACCGCATGAAAAATGTTGACTGGAGCAGACAAAGCGAAAACGCGAAATGAAGTTCCGCCAGGGGTTAGGATATTAAATAATGTCTCTGCGTAAGAGTGTGTGTGTGCACGGGCACGTCTGCATTTGTGTGGGATTGTGTTTGTGCAAACCCTCGCTGCGTGACGTGTTCAGTTACAGTAAAATGATTCTGGCGTGGCAACATTGTGTCAGAATACAGCTATTGTAAATGACAAAGAAGTGCCGTCAATTCTCAACTAATTGTGAAGCTATTTTTGGGTTTTAATAAGATTAGATTCATCCGTTTGTGTTATGGGAGCTGAATAGTCCTTGACGACACTTGCATTTGCTTCATCAAACCACAGCCTCTCAGTTAGAGGGGATGGGACGGCATGTTTCTCTCTGTTGAAGCTACGGTTTTAATTAGGGGAAACGACAGTCAGACAGTACCATTTGTGAGGTACATGTGCTCAGTTTTGGTTTTACAAACAAATAAAGTAGTGGCTAATTTGGCTAAATTGTTAGCTTGTTACCACCTGTATTTTCATTTGTACACGCAGGGTTATCAGAGGACATTGGGCCTCATTCACCAACCGTTCTTAAGAAATGTGTTCTTAAACCCTTCTTACGAACTTTTTACGAAGATTCTGGCATTCACTAATGTTTTCTTAACTTGGATTTGTTCTTAGCCAAGAACAAAATCTACGAACACTGAAAAGCACTCTCACGCACATTTGAGTGATGACAATTTGCTCCAAATGATTGCTTACTGCATTTTATTTAATTCTACAGTCGTTTACAATGATAGTATTTGTTGAAAAAATATATCATAGTATGTAAAAAAAACACTAACACTGCAATTTACATCAGCAATTAAACTGATTAGGGCTTTATTTGGTGATTGATTGCCATTTATAGGGCCAAAATGCAGTGGTAGAATGTAACAAAGTACAAATTCGTCCTAACTGTACTTAAGTACATTTTTCACGTATCTGTACTTTACTTAACTAGACTCAATAGTGCATAACCTACTTTTGACTTTTACTTTGTTACATTTTGCAGCAATTATCTATACTTTCTACTCTACTACATTTTCTGATCAGTTTCCCCCCTGCCAAAACGTCTTCCTGACCGTCACACTCTGGTGCTGCGGATCCCGGGAGCAGCGACGCTGGCCCTCGGTAATACAGCCCCCGGTAAAAGTGAAAATGAAAACGTTTGTTTTTATTATTTCCGTTTTTAAATCAAAGTTGCTGTATGTATTTCTCTCCACAGCGTCGTTTACTCCTCCGCCAGGCTGCGTAAGACGCGTTCATATCTTATTTATTTGGCAGGACCTCTTCACATCTCCCCATGTCCGCTGCTTCACACACTTTATTTGCTTACTTGCATAGTTAAAGAAAATAAAATACATCCGTGAATAAAACCAACCGCATTCCGATTCTAACACATTTCCATTTTATGCTGGTTAGGATAGGAACTTCTTTTAAAAGCCAGGCCTTGTTTGTGGTAGTGGACACCTTCTTCTTTTTCTAAAGTAAATATGTCTCTGCTTATTTGTACTTTTATTTAAGTACTGAGATTCAGTACTTCCTCCACCGCGGCTCCGACATTCTCCGAAAACCTGTCTCCCAGGAGGTGCACAGGAAGTGTCATGTCCTTATGTGGGAATTTGCGGGGCGTTTTCTTATGCTAATTAGGAACAACTGGCACGCGCTTTCAATTACGAAGACGTGGGATTCATCAATCCTAAGAACACAGGTGCGAACAAATCTGCTGTTTAAGAACACGTCATGAATCCGGCGTAGACTTTTCTTATTTAAGAGAAACCTTAGGAAGATATTGGTGAATGAGGCCCATTGTTATCAACTGACAGATTAAATGGCCAGGGGTCTCATTTATAAACGTGGCGTACGCACAAAACGGGGCTGAAAATGTGCGTACGCCACTTCCCACGCAAAGGTTGTGATTTATAAAAAACAAACTTGACCGGAGAATGTGCGGTCCTCCACGCAAACTCTGACCCATGCGTACGCACATTTTTGAGACAAAAGGGAATTGGGGACACAGATGGTGATGTGGTGAACTGAAGTCAGACTGCAGAGAGTAAATGGGAATAAGATTACTCGTAATATTTTCTATTGATGCCTCACGCACATTTCACTCCATATCATCCACATTACCATAAAGATGAAATCCAGAAGTGTTATTTGCGCTTGTACTGAGCGATACTTGTTCCATAAACACCTCCAACTCAAATCTTAAATAAAAATGTGTTCTTAATATTTAATTGGCGCCGTCTCGCCATCACATTGTCCGCTACAGAAGCGCAGGAGGAGGGGATGGCCCAACTGCATGGAATACAGGATAGCATCAAATACCCTACCATTGGACAGCTGCAGAAAACTGTGTAAATAACTAAATATCTGTCTTTAAAACTGTGCATATATCATCAAATGTCAAAGTCTGGAAATACAGCCGTTAAGCTCTCGTGCAATCGTACCCTTAATGTCATTGACATGACATTTTATATATATACAGAAATTTCATGAATGTCACAGCCTCTAATGCACCCACTTATAATAGCGCCTTCTTTCCGACACCACTCTGTGCCCGAGTGTGCCACAGATGCACCAAAGCAGCCTGGCCACGGAATTACCAAAAGTGCGTTTGGCACACTACAGACCCCAGAAAGTCAAAAAGTGACAAAAAGTCGTGTCCCACTTACTTTAATTCATCAAAAGGACACTTTTGATGTGCACATAAACACAAATAGTTCTGTGGTTATTTTACAACAGTCTGATGCTGGTTGCACTGTTTATACACTTATCTTGTTTGCACAAATTATCGATCTGGTGCGCGTGAATGTCGCCGGACGTCACTAATTTCTAAACATAGCCATAATGAGGAGTGGAGTTAATAGACTTATTAATTAACTTTGTATCAACTCATTTGGCAATGGCTTGAATGTAACGGACGTTCATTACTATAAAATAGTTGCGCACTATAGCTTTAAATTAAGGTGTGCACAACTTATTAAATTGTGGCCTCATATTGTTTATGGCTTCTGGGCTCTGTAGGTTTTTAAAAAAGGCATCTGAAAAGGATTATTGGAGTATGTATGTATGTATGTATGTATGTAAGTAAGATAACACATAATTACCCGTCACCATTTCTTTAAAGTAATCCTTCTGTATAGCCTTCCCTCACATGTAAAAAAGGAATATATTAAATCTGCTTTGTTTGTTGGATAAAGTAATCCATCAGATCAGAGTTACAAAAGTGTGGACGCATGTTAAGTTTGTCCATACAGAAATCTTGCCTGAACAACACCGGCATTACATTAGCATGAATTAGCTCTGAAAGATGATTTATTGCACAGCTGCACGACAACAATTGTGTATTGGAACCAAAGCAGTTGCCCCTAAATTATTCATGAGATATAATAAGAGGATAGTTGCCATACAGAGTGTTTGCCGATGAGAAGATAGAGCTGAGGAGAGGGAACTCTTGGTGTGCAAAGTGAACACACCTTTTAGTGAGATGGAAAGTACGTTTACCGTGTTGCACACATAGCTAAAGCCTTTCAAAAAGGAGAAAGATTTTCTGAGACCTCTGCTTTGGCTTGCTTCAGGGAACCTGTTTGTAGTGCAATGTTTTTTCTGGCCCGTGGACACGTCGAGTTCTCTGCCACAACAAAAGGAGACTCATTTGAAGGGGGAGGAGAGAAGGCAGCTTTCAAACAGCATATATTAAATGTCTTCTTTTGCTGTTCTCACCTTCTGCGTTTCCTCTCCTTTGAGTTGGTCTCACGACCGCGGGCTACAGCACTTACAAGGCTCCCTGCTATGGTCTCTGGTCACACTGCATTTACCTCACTGTCACTGCAGCTACGAGGTCTGCACAGTGTTTAAATACACCCGTTACAATAGCAGCACATAAGTTCCTGCCTTAACGTTAAGCTTTATTGAGTCACACCGGTTTGTAGACAGTTTGGAGTAATCTCTAAAGAACTGCAGCCACAAACCAAACTGTTTGGATGTTTATCAAGAGACAACCGGATCAACCATCACAGTGACTCACCAATTCAGTCTGAACCAGCAGCTTATTGTGATAGTTCAAATAATATGACAGTGAACATGTTCCCATCTGGGCTGCAGTACCAGAAATATATTTTGTCTCGAGGTGTACTGTAGTCCTTCTTGGGCAAAGATTCACTAGTTGGTCAAACTCTGTTTCCTTGTGTCTGAGTATTTGACTGATTAAAAGGCTTGGACATACCTTCTACCAATACTACAATGGAGAATTCGCATTGGTTTGGTGTTCTACGCGTGGGCATTTCCCGTTCCACAAGTGTTTGTGCGATTTTTTCGCCAGGAGTCCAATGCCATTTGGCTGTCTTTGTATTCCTTTAAAGATCTGGTGGATCTCCTCGCACACCCTCTCCCCAAAGCAAAGCATCAATTGTGTTTTCTTCTTTGTCTTGGCAAACCAGCTATAGGTGCATACGCAAACATCTGGACTGGAGCTATACTGGAAGGCCTACAATCTCATGGAAAACAGGTTTGAAAAGATCTCTACTTAACAACAAAAAGGAAATCTCTACACTGTATTGATGACATAAAAAGTATATTTATGTACCCCAGAGGGTTGATGACAGAAAAAATTTGAGTTGCATCATTCCCAGCAATAAGTTTCAAGTGAATAGTGAGGGAGACTCATTTAGGCAAATACTCTTTAAAACACTCAATGGTTTTTTTTGCCCCCAACGGCTCCTTCCAGGCAGCGCTGCGACCACTGCCTCCAAGGCACCCAACCCTAACCAGTGCCTAATCCTAGAGCCTTCCAGGCAACGCTGCCTGGAAGGAGACGTTGGGGGAAAAAAAACACAGATAAACCTTTAAAACTTGCAGAAAACATTAACACATGTAGTGCCATGCACTATTTTACCCTTCCAAGTAACAGTGGCACTACCAAATATCACTTCATTGCCTGTATTATGTGCATTTTAATATGTCCATACATTTAAATGTGGTCTTTTTACTTGATAGCGTTATTTCTTGACTTTTGATGATGTCATAGTAAACTACTCACGCCTACCAACTACACCACCACAGTGCCAACAGACAGCAGGTAGGCCCACTCATTTCACCTGTACCTCTGGCAGCCGAGTGTTAAGCTCTGTAGATTCATTTGCAGTGGTGGAATGTAACTAAGTACATTTACTCAAGTACTGTACTTGAAGTACAAATTTTAGGCACTTGTACTTTACTTGAGTCTTTTCTTTTCATGCCACTTTATACTTCTACTCTACGTTTCAGTAGGCTATGCTCCATTACATAGCCATTTAATCTTTAGATACTAGTTAGGACTTTTTGCACACAACACACATGTAGTTTATACAATGATGTTTTATAGATTAAACAAACAATATATAGGCCAGCAAGTCCAGCTGAAACGATTAGCCGATTAAACACTTAGTTGATTGACAGTTTGGATCGTTTCTAGTAAACAAAATTCGGCATTGATGAGACTTACTTTTAATACTTTAAGTACATTTTTCTAATGATACTTACATACTTAACACTTTCAAAGCAGGACTTGTAATTGAGTATTTTTACAGTGTAGTATTAGTACTTTTACTTGGATCTGAATACTTCCTCCACCACTATGCACAAGCAGCAAACCTTGGAAGAAACAATAGTATCCCGTTTTTTCCCAGGGTTGTGGTTACGCCGTGACAATATGTTCTGCGAGCACTGTCAAAACCCCCTAAATTGTGATCTAACACATGTCATGCTGGTGCAACAGACCGCAGGCAAACACTAAGCTTTCAGTTTTCCCACCTGAAGTTGGCGTCTTTGAGCAGAGCAGAGTGTGAGCCGGTTTTCACGGAGGCCATGTTACCATCAGGCGAGCTACTGGGTGAGGAGGAGCACATCAGATCCATAAAAGCCAAAGACGTTCAAGGAGAGAAGTTGGTCCTCTTCCCAGGGAGCAAACTTGAGGGGGGGGGGGGGTGGGGGGGTGGAAGTCATGGCTGCTATCTGACCTGGTGAAGCAGCACTGTGCTCGCTCTGCCATTAGGAACCACGCCGCTACAGCAGCTGGGAGATTCAGTGCAGCTGCAGAGAAAATGCTCTATCGGCGAGGTAATTTGTGGAACACACTGGAAGTGATTCATTTTTATGCTCTAGTGTTCTTTCTTTAATGAGCAGAGGAGGTGTTCATTACGGAGAATGGCTTCTACGTCCGCCAATTAGGGGTAGATGATTAGCAAGGAGATATGCTAAAATTGCAAATCCAACCGCTTTGAGACAGGAAGTGTATTGATAATAGGCTCATTCGAGATGAGCCAGATCTGCGCAGAATCTATCACCGGCGATCGCCGCCCAATGCATGCCGGTTAGATTTGTGTCCTACTTGATCCAGACTTGCTCTGATGTCATGCACGCGTGGGCAACGATAATCTCATCAAGGCGGCCGCAGTTTTTAGAGGCAGGCGCCGCAGTTGCTCTCCACCGACTGCAAGAGCCGGGCGGACCCAGGGCATGCTGGGAAACGCCGGCCTCTCAGCCGATTGGTTCAGAATCGACTCCACATGAGGTTTTATATAAACTTTTTATTGATTTTGAATCGGAGGGATTTTAACTGCTATTTGTCTGATTTAAAAGCTTATTCTGTACAGAACACCTGTTGTGTTGCTGGTAGTTATGTTTAGAAGTCAGAGAGACTAAATCTATTCAGATTATGGATCATCTACAGTGGGTTGTTAATTAAAATCAGCAATAGATCGCATGTAGAGCATTTCGACAGCTACTCTGTCATAATAAAAACAACTGGAGACTGTGTACAAGCTGATATATGGGTCTGATAACATTTTATTAAATTGGACCACAGTGTTTCTGTCACTTCCTGTTCAGCTTGAAGGCTGCTGGAATCAGCTGGAAAACTGTCCGACTTGAGAGCGGACTTTTGTCACCGCCCCCGGCTGCTCTCGTACGCTTTACAGGCGAGGCCATAGACTGTATAGTCTATGGGCGAGGCGCAGTTCATCTCGAACGAGCCTAGTACCTCACTATATGAGTCCTGTGCCATTTGTCCTTGATGTCATTTTTCCCCAGAGAAACTAAACCGCATTCCCTACATTTTTGGTTTGCCGTTCCTTCTCCACTCTGGAGTGCTGGCTGGACACCCTGTATCAGTGAAGTCCAATGCCATATCAGGAAGCAAAGTGCCCTTTATGTAAAAAGGCCTACAATTAACGTGATTTTTAGTTAACATGATCTTTCCCTAACCTTAAATGGGACATACTCGGCATTCAGAACATTCATATAGCAGCAATCCAATATTTGCTGTGTAAAAATATAGCAGAGTAATGGCGTGTGTGTGTGTGTGTGTCTGTCTCTGTTTGTGTGGGTTGTAATCCGGGCTCCTCTGTTTGGATAGCCGGTCCGGCCACGCATGCATGTTAGTGCATGTGGTCGTAAAAAAATAAAACAGGTATTTCACGTATTGGGGAATCGTCTGCGAGAGCCGTGTGGAGGCAATCCCAGCTTGCTGTTTTTTTCCCCTTCTTCAATATTTCCTGTACAGCCCCTTTAACCAAGTGTTTTAGTTGTCTAACTTTCAACATGCATTTGCCATATCCACAAGCTTTTCTAACCACAACCATACTCTAGTTGAATATATCATTTTGAAAGCATTAGCACTGAACATTCAAAGCCTCTGCCTCTGAACATAATCCCAGGTTGTCCATTAGTATTTTTGTTTTGGCGAAAGGGTTGCCCTACTTTGATAACCACATTCCTGACATGAAAAGATTGAAAAGGACCATCTGGGGCAAAAACAGGGAAATGAAATACAGACTACAGAAAATGTTTCATATTGAAGCTCAAAATCACATCTCATTGAAAGGTTCATATCATGCAGCAGGTAGTGAGAAGGTCCTTTCACAAGAGGTTTTTAGGTTTCTAAAGGCGCTCTTCTCACTGGTTTAAAATGGGCAGGAAAACAATGTCATTTACGTACAGTATGTTGCCAGGCAACCGTCAATCAAATCTGATCAAACCACAGCACACTGTCCTGATGAAGCAGGTCAGCTGATTTTTTAAGAGTGTTAAACTCGGAATAAAAAAAAGGAACTTTAAGACATGCAATACTTCCTGCACTTGATATGAAAGTGTCCAGAAAGTGTACAGATACCTTGCACAACAACAAATCACAATATCCAGCATGGGATGAATTACAACCTCAGGGAGGTCTTTTAGTATCTGGTGCAGTTTCACTTCACACTTTGTTCATCCACAGTCCGAGACAGGTGACCTTTTTACCTCACGTCATGGCATGAAAGATGCAACCTGCTGCTATATGAATTCTGTGTAACCTTGCCCCGTAGACAGGACATGCCTAAGCATATCCGCCTGCAGTGCGATATGTCAGGAGGCGGCCTGCTCGTCAGAAGTTACAAAAATAAAAAAATTAAAAAAACTGCCTCGTTGATTAAGCATCCTGGTGTCCTGCTCAAACCTGTGTTTGCATTTTAAAGAGGGAAGCAACCGAAAAAAGACATAAAAAAAGCATCCCAAATTCATGCAAAGAGTGTGCGGTCAGGAATCACTACATGATGATGTGATGTGACGTTAAGTGGTGCTGGATGGGGTTTAGCAAGCTGAGAGGTGGAAAGAAGTGATATGGAAAGAGCTGGAGACGTGCTGGCACCTGAGCCTGAAGTGAACTCTTTCTTGCACATTCAAACTTCCCGTAGTGATACTCCTGCAGGGCCAACGGCTAGAATTAGAACATCAGAATTCAGCTCAGACCTGCGCATGCTTTAGTCTTCAATATTTGTACATGTACTCCCAATTCATATTTTGAACAATGACATGCATATAGGACACAATCGGAGCCCAGCTTCTGCTGGATGTCGGGATCACAGTGACTATGTTTACATGCACATAACATTCCCGTTTTTGACCTTATTCCAACAACATTTTACATGGCTAATGAAAGTTAATATTCCACTCATTTTTTCCATTTAAAATGCAACTGTACAAAATAGGATTTTTTTTCAATGTTTTCTTGTTCCACCGTGCAAACACAGCGTGCCTCTTTTATTCCTTCAACAAGCTTCTTGAAAAAGGTCGGTGTTGTGATGTTTTAGCACATCCAAAAACCTCTTGAAATTCAAGTTTGTTTAAAAGTAGCTGTGTTTCTCCTTCTTTTTTGTTCTTGCAGCTCTACCACAGCCTTGCAAACTGTTGGCTGGTTGGTTTGTGTACAGCAACCATAGCAACGCACAGAGATGACCGTAAGCCGTAAACAGGTAAGAGGCCGTAAACTGGCTGTAAACAGTCGCAAACTGCAGTAAAAATCTGACTGGGACACATTCTGAATGCGCTGTACTGTCCGAAAATGCTAAATTTGGAAAAAAGGCCTTATTCGGAATATCCAAAACGGAATATGCTGTTTACATGACCTGTATCGAATTCGGATTGTTGTCATATTCTGAATAATAGTGGAATAATAGTGTGCATGTAAACGTAGTTAGTGTCATTTTTATGGTTAAGTAAAACAGTTGAGTAATAAATGATAGCAGAAACAGACATTGCAAGGTGCTTTAGCAGGGCTGCTGGGGAGATAGAGAGGAGCGTGAGCGGCGTCAGAGAAACTGCTGGGACTTGCAGCACATTAGTTTGGATGTCAGCACTTTGATTGTAATTAAATACCAAAAACTGGTTTGCCCTACTTTTGCCCAACTTTGGCAGCCGAGCACATATTCTCCGCACCGCCAGGTTGAAGGATGTGATTAATGACATCGGCGTGAAGACAAAAAATCTGTGTCATCTCTCGTTTGTTTGACTGTTGATTCCTCCCCCCCCCCCCCCTGTCCTCTGTGTGAGAGGCGGGGACATATGTTTTTTTAACACCCTCCGTCTCAGCTGTGATTTATTTGCATTAAAATCTAGACGCACCCTAGCCGCAGCAAAATTATTTTGCTTACTAGGCACTCTCTGTTGACTTGCGAGCTGAAAAAACCAAACTCTGGTCAGGCCAATCACATTGTGTATAGAGTCGGTGGGCGGGCTTACGGCTGCTGCTGGGAACAGCAGTCTTCTGGAAGACTTGGAGTTAAGCTTTTCTTTGAGAAAAGAACAAAGAACGGCACTAAAGTCATTCTTAAAAAGGAAGATGTGTTCGGAGTTTTGCCAACCGGATTCGGCAAAAGTTTAATCCATCAACTAGCTTCTCTTCCTTCTTTGTTGCTCTGCCTGGTTGTAGCGCTATCCTTTTGCGTGCAGAGGGAATTTGAAAGACAACCGTTTATCCCGCCCCTCGGATTGAGCCCTGCCAATGGTGAGTTCCCAGACCCAACATCTTGATGTGGGTCTGGCTTGTCAGGCTAGTGATTTATCCCTCAGTTGTATGACTTTTGCATGATGGTCTAATAAAAAAAAAAAAAAAAAAAAAAAAAAGAGCTGGAAATACTTTAACACAAACTGGAAAACTCCAAAGATCCTTATTACTCAATTTAATTTGCTTTCCAACACAATAAGCCTTTTCCCTTCTGCCTGGATGCTGTTATCATTGAGAAATTCTCCTCACCAGGCTAAATAAAATACCTCCAGTGTCTGTATTTGAAAATTAATTTTCCACCTCCAAATGTGCAGACTTTGTTCTGTTTCTTGATGATCTGCTGTCAGCAGATCCTGTAGCTTTATGCGTAATAGTGTGACGTCCCTGTTGTTTCTAGTCTTAGTATTTGTTATGCTGTTTGTTCTCTACAGTTCCTGGTGTGTGTCCTGCCAGCTTCTGCCTGTCCTACTTTACAGTCTCCTTCAATATGATTATTTCATCATTATTTTCAGAACGTTTTTTCTTTTAGACATTTTGCCTAATGCCATGACATTTTTATTAATAACAATTAAAGTCATAGTACGTAGTTCCCCATGAGGAATTCTAAGTAATGACAACAAAACTGTCGGTGCGTCCACATGATACAAGCCCTCCGTAATTGCGCAGCACCCCAAACTCCTCCTCCACGCAGTTGCTAGTAGCCAAGGAGGACACAGAGGATTAAAAAAACATGGACTCTTCAGAAGAAGTCATTATCTTCACTCTAGTTTCTGCGCGCAAAAGTCACCGGATGCCACAATCTTCTGATCACAGCCATACTGAGAAATACAGAGAGAGTTCTGTGGAGCTGATAGTCTTAATTAACTTTGTAGCAACTCATTTGGTAATGGCTTGAATGTAACGGACGTTCATTAACATCAAAAAGTTAAGCTTTAAAATAAACAAATGAGCGAATTTTGGACAGCTCCAATTAACTCTGTCCTTGTTGCTGTCAAGAGGAAGCTGCTACTTACGTCCTATTTTATTAAGATAAGTTAACGAGCTAAAATCAGTGGCAGAAGAAGTATTCTGATCTACTTGAAGCTTCCGTCTACAAGAAATTAAATGTGTAATCTGTGTAATGTGCAGGCGACAAACTCAGGCGATCGTTATCACAGTAATCACCCGGCTTTGCAGTCGCCCTAAGCTCTGTGGAGCATTCAGTGTCTTTCAGCTCATTGTTTTGGCTTTCTGGCCCGCGACTTTAATGTTCTGCTTCAGTCTCACAGCTGTCATCGTCGCCGTCGTTATATTCTACTGTAATAATGGATCATTATTATTGATGCATTAATGCAGAAGCTGTACTTTAATGTTGCAGCTAGTCGTGGTGGATCTAATTGAAACTGCATCATTTACTGTATAGTTTATTCCAACACAATCCATCATTTCCAGGTAACTACAGCTGTTAAATAAATATGGTGTACTAAAAAAACATAATTATTACTCAAGGATAGTATAAGTAACTCAAAATTGTATAAGTATACAGTGCTTGAGTAATTACACTTAGTTACTTTCCACCACTGGCTCAAAGGAATACATTTGGGTGCAAAACCGCTTTAGAAGAAAATATGATAAGCATTTCATCTTTCATCAACAACAAACACAAAGAAACTTTGTTTTGTTTTTGCATGATTACCTGAGATCAAACTCATTTGTAATCTTGATTTCTCACAACACAAGAAAGCACTGACTTTAAGAGAAACATGTGCAGTCTGCTTGTCAGTAATTAAAATGTAATTTCCTTGCGAAGCACAACAACAACAACAACAACACACACCGAGGACAAAACAAGGACACACTGCCAAGGAAAGGCATTGTTTTGGGAGACACATTTTGGCGATGGCTTTGCTTTGTTGTAGTTTTTTGCTGGTGTCTATATTATTTGATGGTGAATTTCATCAGGAAATATGGACAGCCTCTTTCCTCAATTGATAAACCGGATTAACTCGATAAATAAAATAATCAATGATTATGACAGCTGGCAACACCGAGGCGGACTATGATTGATCCCAAAGACTTTGCTTGTTTTTGAGCTTTTACGCCCAAGGCATATTTCATCGTCAAGCTGACAGTTGTGCAGCACAGAATCTGCCCATACACCAGAAAATTCACCCTCAGCACTAACAAGAGTCCACAACTTTGGCCTCCCACTCACTGTCAAAGACAGAGAAATTCACATTTTGGAGTCCCTTCATCAAAACCAAACTGTCCAAAATCACACCAGAATCCTCCTTCGGGGCGGATTTTGGCTTTTAAAACCAGTGCCGTCGCTACAACAGAGACATTGAGACCCAGTTATCAAATTTAGCGTTGTATAATTTTCTGTCCCTAAATGATAGAGATTAGGAAATGCCAAGGCGGTCTGAAAAGAAGACAAAAGACACCAAGCAGTCCTTTCCATCTCACACAAAAGCAAAAATCACCTCAATGAAACTTGCTCTCTCCTCCTTTGAAGCCAGCCACTATAAATAACTTCCCAGTGGTATTACATGGTGGGACTGCAGAGAAAACCGAGCTAACAGTGCCCTCTACGTGCAGGCTGAAGCTTTGTGCCTGCAAATGTGGCACACAGTCATGCAAAACTGCTCAAGTGATGCAATGAATATACAGAATCCTGCACGGATATTGAGCTGCGGCTGCTTCTGCATAGGATGACTTGATCGGTAAAACTTTTTCCCTTTTACCTGCCGCTGAGATACTTCATTGTTTCCATATGGGCTCATTATTAAAAAGCATCTAGAGGGAAAGTCGGAGGGAAGGCTTGATGCTCCTGGTGCCCTCTCTAAGTGCAGTGTCATTAGAATATAAGTGGGAAGGCAGGCCAGATCAAAGCACCTCTTCAGTGTCTGACTTTATCTCGGCTAAAGCCTGAGAAACCCCGTCACAACCTCCAGATGCTCCAAAAACCGATTACCCTTCCGGATTCATTATTCCCTCCAGTGCCGGGTGATGCTACACACAGCAGTCACGCTTGTGTAACCCAAATCAAAGCCCTCCGTTTGAAGACTTGTTTAGATAGTAGTCTATTACAGAGCTATAAAAACTGCAATTAGATGGAAAATCTGGAAATCCGTGTCAAAATCCCAGCAGATTTTTTTCCAGGGAGTAATTACATCTATAAAAAGATGCTTTCCCCTTCATTCACCATTGGTGAATGTAGCCTTGGCTGGGAGGGGTCAATGTTGTCAGACGGTGTCCAACCCTGAACCATAACACCCTCCCGTTGGGGGTTCAGCAGTGGTGGCCAAATCACTGCCCATCTCCTCCTCCTGGCTTCCAGCTTGGCTCCTCTCTCCTGTTCCATAACCAGCAGGAGGCTCTTTCTGCTGCCTCCCCGATCCTGCGAGCTGCTGACTTGGTCTCACTTCGTGTCATTCCAATGGCTGTGAGCAGTCTCCATACTGACTGGGCAGGGAATGTGCTACAGCTAACCTCGAATGGGAATAGCCAACCTTTCCCCCTGCAGTTGTAAAAAGGTCCTGGTACTTGGCACCTTTTCCTTTCAAAAGGGTTGATCACATCCTTCCTCCCACGGGACTGTAAGTTCTATCAGGATGATCTTCTTCACACCACAGGACCACATCCGGCCTCAGGGTTGCCTGGACGACTTGGGGAAACTGCAGCCTTCCTCCCAGGTCTAACTTCATAACCCACGATTGGGTAGACTGGGTAAACCCAGCCCGATCTGCCGGCGATTTGATTTCGCCCTGCAGCTCAGGCTGGAAACCTGTACATTTTTCTAACCTGCTTCCATTACAAGTCTCCGGGGACCAATCACAAACTGGCTTATCCACCTAGCACGCTATTGGCGGGTTTAACATGATGACTATAGAGAAGCGACGGCAAGCAACTTTTTGTTTACATTCAACATGGCGGCCACCAAGGGCAGCAACCCGTTGATGCCGCTGTCGCTGCAGTTTTAAAAGATTTCAAAGGCAAGTTTTCTCTGAAAACGGAACAGAAACTTGCCCTGGAACAATTCCTACAAAAGAATGATGCGTTTGCCTTACTACCGACTGGCTTTGGTAAAAGCCTAATTTACCAGCTAGCCCCGCTGGTGACCAAAAGAACGGACCTCAGCTCAAACCCCGTTGTTGCGGTCGTGTCACCGTTGGTCTGATTGGTTGAAGGACTATCCAATTGCATACAGAGTCATTTGAACTATGCCCGTTGATCACACCTCTTGTGCAGTAGAAAATACAGAGCTTACTCCCCAGGCTAATGTTCAATCCTAAAAGATTGAGCTTGGTCTGGTGATAGCCAGACTCATGATTGGGCCTTTTGTAGTAGGTTGTTTATTGTTCTTGCTGTGGTTGATGGCTTTTCTCCCTCCTTCACGAATTTGAGTCACATTATGCGAAGACAGGGTTTGTCAGCTGCAGTGACTCACACTGTTACACTGAATTAATTAATAGTCATAATGTGCTGTAGCTTCAATAATACACACTACATGTACATACAGTATGTGAGACTGTAAATAGGATAGACTCAGATGGTTGCATGTTTAAGCTTATGTTCACACACACACACACACACACACACACACACACACACACACACACACACACACACACACACACACACACACACACGAAGTACAGCAACCCCAAAAGAGTGTGAGAAAGAAAAACCACACCGAAAGAATTTTTTAATAACACGGTGAAGCAAAAGGAATGCCAAATGCTTTCAAAGCCATCGAACAGGAATTATCTTGTCAAGATTTTTGAAGGGCCAGTGTGAATAGAAAGTTGTAAGGGCATTTCTAAAATTGTCAATTAAAGTGGCATCAGTAAACTTTTCTCAACTTGACAAAAAAGACAGACAAAACTATACAAAAAAATAGAAACCGCTGATGTGAAATAAAAAAAAAAATATATATGTATGACGTCTTTGCGAATAAAAAGAAGATGATTGGGAAAATATTGTCTTTAAATACCAATGAAGATTTGGGGTTTTGCTGCTGACCAAGTAATCACTGTGACGGTTTGCTCCATAAAGTGTCAGAGATCTTTGGGTCTTTATCCCCACAAATAGTCAAAATATATATTTTTTTGGACTGTTCAATCACAGACTGACCGTTTATTCACAATCAGCTAATCCTGAAGTTCCCCTCAGATTTACGGAGTGTTTTAGCATCTTTAACTCATGGTTTTGATTTGATGGCCTTTATTTAGCTTTACTGCTGTTGGGTTGCCGGGCACTGCCCTGTGGGAGTGCCCGGCAACCCAAGACTTTTGGAAGTGGGTCCATGGACATCATAGAGAAATCTTTAAAGCTACATTGTGTAAGAATGTCTCCCATCTAGCGGTGAAATTGTATATGACAACCAACTGAAAATTACTTTCTAGCCCCTCCCATTCCGATCGCGTTTTAACTGCTACGGTGGCCGAACACGAAATATCTCCATTGTTTACGCGCAGCTGTTCTAGCCACTTCAATATTAACTTTGGTTTTTTGCTTTGCCTGTCTCGTTGTCGTTTTAATTCTCTTTTCACTAACCTGTCGAGTAATCTCCCCCTGGCATTCGTCATGGTGCGGGATGCCACGGAGTGTAAAAGGGCGAAAGGCAGAGGTATGTCCCTCTTTGGCTGATGCATTTTAAAAGATGGAGGCGCAACATGCCGGCCGTCATTCCAGCGACTGCATGAATGGCAGATTCTACGCTTACGAGAATACTTTGATTAGTTGGTTGAAGTAATTACACATAAATGAGCACATATTTGTGAAAGAACAAAAAAGGGGCTATTGCTAAGAATCAACTCAAAATAAATTACACAATTTAGGTTAAAAGGAACATTTTGACTTTAAACCAAGACTGTATGTACTTGGCAATCCTCTAATAGTTGCCCACTGTAGTGCAACCGGATTTTGTCTTAACGGGGGGGTAGACAAGTTTTAATAAGGGGACGGAAGACACCCGGGAGTCCATCCTTTCAGGACTGGTTCACTGAACTCCGTAAGGTAGCTTATATGAACATATGTCTCTATAGAAGTACTGATAGGTGGAACAAATATATTCACAAATGGGGAAAATACATTGAATATCTAAGTTGGGATAACGGGGGTTTACCCCTTCTCCGGTTGGTAGCACAATATAGACCTATATATTACTTGGATTGTTTCACCTGGAAAATCTCTAATATTACTAAAGACATGTGGGCATGTTTGGCATTTCTTTCTTCTGTTAAGTTATGTGATGTTTGTTATTCATGTTTATCTGTACAGTGTATAAATCATTAAAAAAAAAATTAATGCAGGTTTAAATACTTCGCTAAAATCGACACATTTTAAAAAGGGAATGTCTGCTTTTGCTCGTGTTTCAGAACTTTAGCATTTTGCTGGGCTGGTGTTGGTATCTGAATAACTTCCAGTAAAACTCCCAACAAACTCCCCTTCAAGAGCAGGATTATGTCTTTTTAAAGTGTCTTCCTGACACTGAGCTACAGCTAGATCCAGTCAGTAAGTGGCAGAACGCTCGCCAGAGAACGAACAGCCAGTTCTTCACTGCACAACCTGGCGCTGGAGCAGACAGATATGCTGATATGCCATCTATAGCCTCGGGCCTTTTCTGACTTCTAAAGGCTTTCGCTGTCAAAGTGGGGCGCCTGGGAGCGCATGACACAAAAGTTAAATGAAGGTTAAATGGAAGCACTTCAAAGTGGGAGATCTCCACAGAAAAATAACGCAGGAAAGGTTAATGTGTGTCTTGTTGAGACACCAGAGGAGCTTGTAGCTTTTGGGCATGACGGTTTGAGGTCCGGTTTGGTTCAGAACGCCTTGGGGCCGTCGTTTATTGGTTTCATTCACACAGTCAAATGTGCAGCGTGGTAACAGGGGTTTAAACTGATGCTTGGAAAGCAGGTTTCTTCATGTCATTTTCCTCTGTCATAGCTTCAGTACCATAGCCTGTAAAGATAATGGACGTAGCATCTGTGACATTAGTTTTTGGACTGCCATTTTGAAGCCTTGAGTTTGGTAATTTGGCCGTCGCCATCGGACATGGCGATTTTTGGACGAGAGGGTGGAGCTGGGGAGGATGATAAGGCCAAGCCAGTGTTGTCTATGGCTGCAATGGCGCTGTGGCAAAGTTTTATCTCTGGTTACTGGTGCCATTCATCTGCATGTACGTCAGTACACAGAAAATCTGCAGACTTTCCCTTAAGTTACCAGCTAACGCTAGGGCTAGCTTGCTTGGCAATGTGCAACCGAACGCTAAACAAAACATTTTTAGGCAACCAAAATGTTCAAATTCACTTTGATGAAGTGAAAACACACAGTGAGAGGGTCAAAGTTAAAAAACAAGTTCACGGTTATTTTAACGTATAGTGTCATGGTTAGCATTGCTAAGCCTCTGTTCTGATTAACAGGTCAGCGTGTAGCCAAGTCCTAAAGCATCCCCTACTTTATCGTCTATCTTAAAACCATAATTTACAAAATGAACATCATGCTATATTGAAGACTTAAAGGTCCCATGACATGGTGCTCTTTGGATGCTTTTATATAGGCCTTAGTGGTCCCCTAATACTGTATTTGAAGTCTCTTTCAGGAAATTCAGCCTTGGTGCAGAATTACAGCCACTAGAGCCAGTCCCACAATGAGCTTTCTTTAGTATGTGCCATTTCTGTGTCTGTAGCTATTGAGGAGGAGAGAAAAAAAGCGAGGATGTCTCTCTCTCATGGGTGGGACAAATTCTCTGGGCGGGCAAAGCAGAGAAAGGGGAGGTAACCTCGCTACTTATGACCTCATAAGGAGAAGATTCCAGATCGGCTCATCTGAGCTTTCATTTTCTCAAAAGGCAGAGCAGGATACCCAGGGCTCGGTTTACACCTATCGCCATTTCTAGCCACTGGGGGCCCATAGGCAGGCTGGGGGAACGCATATTAATGTTAAAAAACCTCATAAAGTAACATTTTCATGCCATGGGACTTTAATACTAGTGATTGAGATCATAAACTTGTTATTAAAATGTTAATTGAGGTAATAAATCGAGGTAGAACTAGGGACTTTTTTTGCAACCAGTAGAATCACCCCCTGCTGGAAATTAGTTAAAGGCCAGGGAATGTTTGAAAAGAACTATTTCGTTGTATGAAGTGTTGTCCGACCACATCAGAATAGGGCGAAAAGTCTCATACTGAGGTAAAAGACATGAAAAATCATACAAATTTGGATAACACAATGTCTCCCTGAAGGCAGTCAGAGTGTTGCACTCATTTGTACACACAAACAGCAAAGGAAGTAGCTCTGTGCGGAACAAAAAAAAAAAAGAGGAAAGCTTGAAAGAAGTGTTACTGCTCACTTTCTCACCTCCACACTCTTGGATAATTTCCTGTGTGAACTGAGCATGTTTGTCAGATTGGATTTTGACAATTTACAGAATCTGTCGGACACAACTCGCCCAATCCCAAAGTTGCAAAGATGTGGGACAAGGGGGGGTTGAGACATGTACTAGCCCAGTGTCTTATGACCTGCAAATGACCAAAAACATTCTGACAGGCTGTTTAGCAATGCATTTCCTTTTCAGTCAGAGACACAGAGATTGACCATTAATAGAAAATGGTTAAATTTGCTGGAGCTTTGCTCTTTGGGAGCGTTCAAAGAATTCAAGCAGCAAAGAAGATTCTGTAGGAGATCCAATCCCCCCTTAAAAAAAAACAAATACTCTAACATCAGATCGAATACTAAATCAACAATACCAACAATGGAAGAAGACTGTTGAGGTGGTGGAGGGACCTTCAGCAGCTAACGGCAACAGAGTTATGTCAACGGCTGTATGATTATGATTAGACATAACAAGTCAGCTGATAGGCTCAGAGCTGTAAAGCATGAATGAAACAGCCAATGCCAATCAGCTAGAAAAAGCTTCAACTCAGTGCTTTGCCTGAAGTAATGCTCCGCTCCATTTATTTGATCTAACAGGCAAAGCTTCAATAGAATTTGCAAAAATGCTCATTTCCATGTGTAGTTGGGGCTGTGTATTGTTAAATTTTTTTCGATATCAATACTGTGACTTCGATACGGGTTCCTAAACAATACTTTTTTCGATACCAATTCGATAAAACAAAAAGAAATTACAACATTACACATTATGGCACACACCTTTTTAGTTATTTTGCTGCTCCTACTATGTGAGACCTGTTTCTGTGCGTAACGTAAGAGTTTTTCCTTCCTGCCTCTACGATGTGTAAGAATAGACAGCCAATCAGCAGCATAATTAGATCTTAGAATAGAAGCATGCTGCGTGCTTATTGGCTCACTGACTCTGATGAGATTTAGTCCTTAGGCATTGAAATTGGGTATTGAATGACGTGGCATTTTTCGATACTCAATACTTTAGAGGCAATTCAGTCTACAAAGTATTGAATTTGGTACACAGCCCTGTGTGTTGTTCTCGCAAAACATGTCCACAAATTGTATTGACAGTACCTAAAAGTGTATTAAATGAGGGAGCCTCTGCACAGTGACACACACTACATGTATATTTGTACATAAACATGTGGCTGCTGCTCCTATCCAGATACACTTTCACAGTCTGTGCAGCAGGGAAAAAAAACTTAAGCAGCTAGACCTCCATTACATATAGTCCTGGTTCATGTTTTTTGCAGCCCGTTTGAAATAAAAAGAGCAAGAAAAAGAAACCAGCGGAATACGGGTCATTGGAAGCAAGGCAATCAGCAGCTCAACGCCACATCAAAAGGAATGGTAACATCTCCAGTGGGCCGCCTGTGTCCCTTCACTGTTTAACCCATTATCACAACATTGGTAATGAAGTGCGTTTGGCTATATTCCAATGCGACAGCTAATTGCCAACAGACAGGACTCAAAGGCAGCCGATGCGAAATGCTGCAGCATTAAAGCGAATAGAGTTTGACACGGTTTTGGAGGTCAACTTCTTCTGCATCGAAACCCCGACAGGTCCCCCCCCACCCCGGTTGCCCGGCCCTGCTGAAACGCCTATCACAGGAAACTGGAGAGACTTATTGTTCTCTCCTCTCCTGTTGACCCCTACCGCCCCATTAAAATCTAGCCTCAAACTCTGCCTGAGGGTCTCCAGCCATCATCGGCACGCGCAGCCTCGCCAAAGCATCGCATACTAATGAGACAGAGGGGAGAGGGGGGGAATCGGGGCGGTGGGGGTGGGGTTTGCATCTTTAAAAGTGCGGGTTGGGATTGGTTACCAGGCAGAATTAACGCTAAGGCTCGTGCTTGGTTATTAGTGGGTTTGAAGCAGGAGGAGAGCAGGAGGAGTTTCACCTGGAGTGTAATGAGAGCTGCTGGTCCCATCCCGGTGATCTTGTGTGCTGACTGGTAATTTAAATACGCACACAGATATTATTATTCATTGTGCTGACATGCCAAAGGATTATTACCTCCACCTTGGAGGTTCTGTTTTTCACCTAATGGTTTATTGGTTTGTCTCTCTGTCAGCAGCATCTCGGAAAAATGTTGTTGAAATATCGTGTACAGGTCAGCTACTACAACCAGAACGTTTGCGGTGATGAAATTAACCCGACTGTATCCTGACTGATCATACTCACATTAGTCCATATAGCGTATTGCTGTATTAGAAATCTGTTTAAGAAACAACCAAATAATCTTGTTAAATTGCTATCCTGATTAGGGGTGAGAATCACAGAGGCCCCATGATACAAGATTATCACAACACTTGTGTCATGATACGATATTATTGCAATTTAAAACATATTGGGATATTTCACGATATATTGCAATTCACTACGTTTTTACCAACTTCGAATAATGTCCCCACAGGAAACATCCATTTTATCTAAAAAAGATCTCCCTTTAATTTTATTGCTGCAAAAATGGGATTGTCAAGCAGACAAAGTGACCAATACATACAGTATATAATAAAAGATCGATGTTCTTTGTATCGATACAGTATTACCACGAAAATCAAGACTATGCTGTATTGATATCGCCCCCCCCTCCCCCACCCCTAATCCTGATTACCTGTTGTCCAGGAGGGTGGACACAGAGGCGGTGACACACAGCAGGATCTGCAGCACCTTGGGCAGGTAGATGTGGATGAGGTGGCCCAGTTTCTGGATCAGCACATTGATGATGTTCAGCAGGCTGTGCTGACGGCCCAGCGGCAGGACGGCAGCCACGTCCGTCTCCGCCACGGCTTTCTCCACTGCCGCCAGGCACGAACCTGAGGACACAAAAGGTTGGCGAGGGACTGTTAAAAGGCTGTTCTTACACCAGAGTCTCAGGGGAGCATCAGTTCATGAGAGACTTGTGTACTGGCCTGCATATGATATACTATTAGAATCATTCAAACCTACAGGAGGGCAGCCTAACTGTGGGTGGAAGGAACAACTAATGTATCCATAAAATTGCCCGTCACAGGTTACCAGAGAGCAAATTAAAGTTTTGAAATAGCTTATTCTGTTTATTTACACCAGCAAAAAGCCAATATCAAAATGTGTTATGATGTAAAAGCAAGCAGGACCTCACATCTTAAAAACCTTAAATGCTAAATATTAGGGTTCATTTCCAGATAACCTTAATGATTAATTATGAAAAATAATTGGTAATCTTTTCCTGGCCCAAAGGGGCTTTAGCAGTTAGAAGAACATGGAAATACACTTCTCAAACATAATTTTAGATGTCAGAGAGTTCTTTATCTCAATGAGACAGCCACATAAAATTAAACTTTACATTGATTAGGGTTGAAACTCAACTAAAAAGGTAGCTGTAAGCCACAAAGACTTATACAGTGGCTTCAAAAAGCATTCAGATCCCTTTTTGCACACTTTGTGTTGTAGATTGGATAAGTGTCATTTTTGCCCATCAAGCTCAATAACACATAATGACAAAGTGAAAACATTTAGATACTTTCGCAAATTTATTAAAAATCAAAAAAATTATTCAGTACTGGTATTCAGAACCTTAATTGGCAGCAATTACAGCTTTGAGCCTCCTTTTGTAAGTCTCTACAAGCTTTGCACACCTGGATTTTTGGGAAGTTTATTCAGTTCTTTCTGGCAGATCCTCTCAAACGCCATCAGATTGGATAGAAGCGTCTGAACTGCCATCTTCATGTCTCTCCACAGGTTTTATGTCGATTTTAAGTCTAGGCTTTGGATAGCCAATCAAGAACAGTCAGAGACTTGTCCTGAAGCCAGTCCAACTTCATCTTGGCTGCACTCGTCGGGTCATTGTCGTGTAGAAAGGATAACCGTCAACCCAGTTTTTCTTCAAGGACCTCCCTGTCTTTGGCTCCTTCCTTCAATTCTGATCAGTCTCCCTGACAGGTGTGTAGCTTTCTAAATCCTTTCCAATCAATTGGATTTGCCACATGTGGACCCCGATCAAGCAAGATGATCAAGACAGAATGGGAGGCACCTGAGCTCAATTTCAAGTCTCATAGCAAAAAGTCTGGATACTTAGGTCAATGTAATATATAGGTTTTTCCTTGTATGTTTGAAAAAAAAGTCAAAAATCCTGTTTTGTCTTTGTCTTAATGGGGTATGGTATTTATTAGCTATTAGCACATACAGTGGAGCTGGGATGAAGAATCAAGAAAGATATATGTTATAAACATATTGAAACCTGCGGTTAGAAGGTAATTGTGTTAAAGGTACTGTAAGTAGGATTGCGAAGATCCAGGACTTAGACAAAAAATGTAAACATCAACAACTTCTCAGTCCCTCCCCCCTTTCTGCTAAAGCCCAAAACAGTCTCCTAAGCCCCTCCCCCCACAAGGGAGAATGAATGTGTGTGCAGTGATTGACACGCAGTTAGACACCCCCCCCTGGCCCTGATTGGTGCATTCTGAACAGGGAGTGGTAGATTTTTGCAAATCGCACTACAGGCTGTAGGTGGTGCTAGATTTTTTTAATTTATTTTTTTATTACCTGCTTCATGTAGTTCTACTGGAACATAGGGTCTGTTTCAGCAAATATGACAGAATGTTAGTTTTATAAGGCTTACCTACTTTAAAGTAATTAATTACTGATCATGTTGTCCTTTAATTAGTAATAAAGTATTTTAGTCTGAATAACCAGTGGTGGTCTGTGATAATGAGCTGGAAAAAAAATGAAACAATTTATCCAAACTAAAGAAAAAAATATGAAATGGCTATGAGCTGGAACAGGGATTTTTTTTGACTGATTGTTGACTGATTTTCCAAAAGGGTTGATTGTTTTTCAAGCTGAACAAGATAAACATGCACCCTGATGGATGCAAATTACTTTTCTATTATCTAAGAATAATGTATCAAAATTAAGAGAGGGTAGGACCAGAAAAGTTATCATCTTCTTCTACATTTTTCCATATCCTTACAATCCATTGTAAATATGCATTCATTCCTTCATTCGTATGTATGGATATGAATGAAGGAATGAATGTATATTTACAGTGGATTGTAAGGATATTTATAAATGGATGAATTAATGTTTTTTTATTTTTAGGACTGAATGCATGGATGCTTATGGAACGATTATAAGGCATATATGGTAGAACAGAAGAATGTAGGATGGATGGCTTTTTTTTCCTTGCACAATAGCCTATAGAAAAAGGTAAATTGTAATTTGCACAGCTCTTTGAGTAGCCTAGATGTTCAATGTACATTTGTCTTCTAACTGTTTAACCCTGTGTTTGTTGTGTGTCTCTGTTGTAACTCTTGCAGCAATTTCCCTCTGTGTCCAAAACTAATTTCTCCTTAGGGAGACTTTTTTCGAACATGAACAATTTTATTTGAGTTATGTGGTCAATATAGCTGTTACTCCGTGACCAAAGAAAATAGTAGTAAAATCATAGTTAATTTGCTTTCCTTTGGGTATTTCATTTTCCACGTACTTTGTAATCTCACTAATATTTGGCTGTTTGAATAATAACAGCTTTCCCCCTCTGACAGCTTATTTGATAAAACGTCAATGAAACCATACAATATAAACAGTCATTTGGCAGAGACTTATTTGGATATATAGTTTATTGATTTAGCTACAGTGATAAGTGGTAACATTCTTTTATATAATATAATATATATTATCATAACATAAATCAGTATTCTTATACCCGTTTGGTACTTTTTCCTCACTCTAACATGACGGCTGCAGAGGTAGTGGAAATACTGACACAATCTCAGGAACACTGTAATGGCCATGTATGGTTGCCCTGATGAGAAAGCACACAGCAGTGTTTCTGCTACTGGAAGGATGTAACGGACTGAGTTCACTGCTGAGACAAATTACAGAACTGAGGTCCAAACACGTGAACACAACTGTCCTCAAATGGGTTCATACACGGACATATTATGTATCCTATAAACACAAGTAAACGTCGCAAAGAAAATAATGGATAATTACTCAGGGCGTTTTCACACTTGGTCTGTTTCAGCCCTCCAATAGAACTCCGACCTATTAGTCAGCATTTGTTTGTGCATATGTGAACAGTCTAAAGAGACTCAGACCACTCTGGGACAAACCGTACTCAGGCTACCGAGGAGGCCGGTGTATGGTTCGGTTTCAAGTCTGTGTTGCGGTTTTCTTCACCTGTGCATAGTGAACACAGCAGGCTTTAGGTTCGTTTTGCGTGCTGCTGAGGAGGGTCTGGCTAGTCCATACAGCATTCCGGGATGAGAGAAAAACGTGCTCTGGTTTATTGGCATTTCTTTAAACCAATCTCAATCCTCTTTGGCGTCGCTAGGCGACGGATGGAACCACCGTGCCTCTGCAAAATAGCCTCAGGAAGGAACTTGTTTTGGTAGTCGTGCAACAGAAAGCTGATTGGACAGATAGTCTAGCTAGCTGTCTAGATTTACCCTGCAGAGATCTGAGGAGCAGTTAACCATAGTCCTCATAAATCAACTGGAGTTTAGAACGGCAACACAAAGAAAGAGGAAGGTGACAAACATCCAGCCAAAAAGAGTGACATCTGGCGGAATTTTTCGGAGGCACCGGTGCAATCCCGGAAGTGGAACATTGTGGATATAAACTAGCCTTTTGCCAATGTGTTTTAGCTCTGAGGTCCCATCAGAGCTGACGTGGGACCAGAAAGACAGCTGAGTCCTCTTTCAAATAAACTGATAATGTGAACGCGTTGGACTGAGTTTGGTTCGTTTAAACAGGACTATATGTGACACAAGTCACAAGTTGTGTTAATATGGTGTAAAGACTCATATACACAGAGTGAATTTTGGGTGAGTAGCTACATAATGTGATTATTTAGATAAAATGAAAGACAGTAAACATGCAATCAGCAGGAAGAAAGGACAGAATTGACCCTGAATGTCATAGTTTAGGCAACACAATTCCATTTTTTCCCGTGTTCACAAAAAGCCGTTTCTAATGGCCAGAATAGCACAATAAGGCACAGATATGTTATCAATAGTCCTTCAGCCTCCCAGTAGCAAACCACCTTGTATACATCAACACCAACAAATTGTAACCACATAAATCCGGAAAGAAAGAAAGAAATATATATATATACAGCATTCAAGAAGATGCAAGATTGAGCTCTGCAGATTGGAATTTTGTTAAATTATGAAACACTTAATTGAGGCGGAAAAGATCCCATTGGCTCAGGGGGCAGGGATTAGCTTCTTTAAACAAATCGGTTTTCCAAATGGAGATTTGAATGTAAAAATCCTGACTCCAAAGTAAAAACATTCATTTTCATCAGAGTAAATTCAGGTCCAGAACACATAATGCGGAGTCAAAACGCGTAATTAAAATGAATTTCGCTACACTAACTCCAGCGAGTTTTGCTTCTCGTCTACAAACTCCTTCATGTGATGATAACGTTTCTACCTCAATGACTGGAGCCATATGAATGTTTGAAACTCCAACCTGCTGTCATTTCTATCAGATAAACACTGTGACGGCATATAATCCAACAGGACACTAAGTGTCATCTCTTCCAGTCTCTTAGAAATGCTAAAGTCTTTTCATTCTGCATATTGCTATCACACATCAGGAGGGAAAAAAAAAAAAAAAAAAAAAAAAAGTTTTTTCAGCCAGAGCATTTCCTAAAGTGAACACTTAAACATTTCCTTTATTAAACGCTTATTTGCGCGTACAGAAATAATCCTAAAGGGCTAAAAGTATTTCATATTCATTTAAATTGACCCCATTTGCTAAATTAGGTTTTAAGCAAACCTCCAAATGAACCTGTTTCTAAATATACCATACAAAAAAAAAGACAGAATTGATAAGGCTATCGGTGCATGTCAAATTCAAATCAATTATCTCCATTTGGTTGAAATCATTATAACTTATTTCCTTTTGTTCTAAGACTAAACAATATGAACCAAAACACACAAACGTATTGCTTAAATTTGAACAAATAATGTCAAGAACGTTAAGGAGAATACCATGAAATATCACGCATGTGTATTTACTATATAGTCACTATAGATCGTGGCCAGCATCGTTAGGGACCTTGAAACCAGCAGTTCCCAACATTTTTTGCTGAGGTCATCTTAAAATGAGACATTACTTATGAGCCCTTCTCACAGACTTAATATAGTACCAAAGGATACTACTATCCAGTACTTCACAAGAAAACGGGCTTCATAGAAGCATCTGAAAACACAATTTTGTGTCGCAGATCATATTTTTGACTTTTTTTTCCCATACAGATGTTAGAGTTCTTGCTGCATGCTTCCTGGACTACTGCTATTATTTCTGCTCCATCTACAAGAAGAATAACACCCTCTTTTGAGTCTGTTCTCAATAATTATAGTGAAAAAAACAAAGTATAATTCATAAATTCTACATGGATGGATATAAGCAAACACAATGTTGAAATTCAATGGCATTCCCCTTAGTTCCATCAAACCATTACAAGGTTGTGTTTTGTTCTATTTGTATATGTTAACATGTTAGTACCAAGAAAGTATATTCATACTGACAATACCCCCCTCCCCCTACACACAAAAGTAATGATGCACTCCCATTACCTATGAAACGGAATCCCATTATGGACAATACAAAAATAAATTCATGAAAGTAAGAGTTGTCCTGTTGAATGGGAAGTGGTTTTAAAACCAGCAGGGGGCAGTGCTATTTGGTAGAAAGTGATAGTACAACAGTCTAATGTCCCTCATTGAGAATCATCATGTACAATGAGCATCAGTACCCATAGTGACGTCTGAGTTCAGTGAATGAAAGTACACACATGGCAATATGACAACACTAATATTTACATGAAATGCTAGTGAACTAAGTGCATTATGGGAGAATGAATCAGAGTAGCTAAACTAACATACAAACTCTTAGGAGAGTTGAACTCAACACGCAATGACAAACTTGGGTTGGTCCACATGTTGCTGGAGCTGCAGTGAAAACCAAGACTAGCTCATCTCAAAACGGAAATAGAAGTGAGACCCAAGTCCAGGACAAAAGTGTGCATATCCTTGAAAAAACATCTTATTTACGATAAATGGAATAGCAGATATTCTCTCAACAATGTTCCCCTGATACCCTCAGAATTCATCCAGCCAAACACAACAGCAGCCGATTCCTCCCATTTCACCAAGAAGCGAAGAGGATTTCAACGTAACGTAACGTTTGGTTGTAATGACTCGCAGGTGGAGACGGTACATTGTTGAGAGCCACTGCTACACAGCTGGACATCCATTTTCATGATTCTTAATACACCAGCATGGTTTTCTTTTTGTTCATGATTGCTTTGAAAAATGTGTTATTAAAATGGCTTTGTTAGGACATCTGAGATAGGACACTATTTGCTCAGCGTTTGAGACCATAGCTGCAGATTTGGATGAAAACTGATCACCAGCAACAGTGGGATGACATTTACAAAAACACATGGAATGGATAGAATACTGAACAACTTTGACATTCACAGCAACACTTAAATTGTAATGTGATATGTTCATCCAGTACATTTTGTTTGCACACAATACAAGTGAAAATACTATACTTCTGTAGCATTCCTTAATTAGTAGCGTCAGTAGAGTTCCTTCTAATGTTTTAACATACTGGTGTGGATGTTAGTGAATTAGTCACAGAATAACATTACATAAAGTCATGACATTTATACAGACAAATGGACCAGACTACACTGATTTCTTGTGAGTTTAAAAGTTAAACACAGCCACAAAAAGTGGGTCACATTTAACACAAAAGTTTATCAGATCAGTATAATACTACCAAGTATTCACCGTACAACTCCTCTGCATTCTTTACAATACATGTAAGGCAATGTATCATAGAATGGACTGTTGAGCTGACCACAAGAAATACCTTTCCCTGTATACATGTATCTGCATTAAAAGTTAAAATATGATAAATGATATTGCTCATGGGCTCTATGTGTGGAAAAACCAATATTATGCCGATGGTTTTTGGTCATTAATACCTTGTTAAGGCCCACAGAGGAAATTACATTCAACCATAATTAAACTCATTTAATGGCAGCCGTTTAATAAATGTTTGTATTGCCATTTCTCTTTCAGTGCAGGACACCGTGTATGAGTGCAATATGGAACACTAGAAGACTTACAGGAAGCATTTTACGACTAGATCGAAAGTATTAAAAGTGGGACATTTGTGCAGGTTTTACTACACAATGTTACAGTGCTCAGGTGGGCAGCATAATACATGGGCAACAGCGTCACCAGCTGTGAACACATCTGTTCTTTATTAATGGAAGTGAGAATTTTATGGCACCAGATTGCCATTTTAAAACAGTGCAATTAGAATTTTGACTTCTTGCTTGACGCATATCACCAGCTGGATCAACCATTTCCGATGCACTGGGATTGGGTGCATTTATCATTATAGCCAATGATAATATCCAAAATTGTTTCACCTAGTTAGTTTTGTATGCAAACTAATTATTTGATTGTATCTACATTCAGAGCCTCTGTCAACAATTTGTAAAAAAAAGAAGCATTAACCATGTTGCTTGCGGTGTTAACGCACAGTTAGGGATCATTGTTCAAAACTTCACCAAGAACAGACACATTTCACTCACAGATACTCTAACCACCGAGAAATCGGTTTACTGCTTCCTTGTTAATTTAGCATTTCCTCGTTTACCAAGACTTCAGTGTGTTGTGAAGAAGACGGATTTCATTTTGAACATGAATTCAGTTTGCTGGTGCTGTTGAACAGCGGTGACACGCTAATGCTGCATTCACGTCATATCGGAAGACAGTAGGAAGATACTTGATACAATGTTGGGACGAATGGAAATAACTTAAATCAACCATTAACAAACTGTAGCAGCAGTAACAAACTTCTTAAGCAGAGTTGATTGTCTGACTCTGAATTTAACTACATTTTTAATTATCTGCCAGCATGTGTGGATTTGCAGCTAATGTTAGCTCTCAGTTGACACAATTTTGGAGTTCCTACAGAAACTATAATCTTACATCATGATTGTAACTAGGTGCAGTGAATGTACTTTTGTAGTCTTATATTTACAGTAAATCCGATATGAGGTGAACGTGGAAAAAAAAGAAAACATGGTTAGTACTGCATTGTTTTCCATTTAATTTTCTGAATTTTAGACCCCCTCACATGCATACGATTATCTTACACTTTTCTCTGTGGTTAATATTTCTGTTATGCTCTTTGGCAAACAGATATTACTCCTCACAGCCTCCTACAACACAGTAGTTGCTTTGGCAGTTAGTTTGAGTGCAGAGGACCCCGAATAGAGCCTGGTGGAACACCGAGAGGCACCTCTTGGCTTGGAGCTCAGTTTGATCGTAGTGGAAGGTGTTGCTAGGTAGTCGCGGAAGTCAGGGTGAGCTGTTAGAAGAGCAGAAGGATCTAGATGTTGGTTTCCCGCTGCATAGGTTCGTCACCTTTCTCGCTTTTGTCGACTAGGTCCTCCGACGCCTGGGCTTCCCCATCAGCCTCCTTCTGATCCAGAGCTTGGTCCGGATCTTCCGTTTCAGTCCGTTTGTACAGCTCTGCACGCTTGCGCTCACGCTCCAAGAGTCTGTAGTTAATGAAGTTTCCAATGAAGAGCCAAATACTGGCCAAAATCACGACACCTCCACAGCAAAAATACATGGACTTGTAGTTTTTTGTGACATCGACCAATTTCCCTGCAAGACAGCACAAGGTTTTTAAATGTTTAAGTGTCTGCACAGTTATAAAATCTTATTGCCAAGTAGAATTTCCTGTAATTTACTGAAAACATGTCTAAATGTGAACTATTATTAATTCTACCCAATTTAGTAAAGGCCTGGTCATATGCACATTTAAAAATGTTGTTTCAATGGAACTGCTAGAATCACAATTCACTTGCAGCAAAGTAAATCCATGTAAGTCTTTAGTGTCAACTTTAATACGATCTTGACAATGCTGGCCTTCGAGGGAGCAGAGAGCTGTAGAGCCCAAAACAGTGAAGCTATCACAGTGTTTCCTCTATGTTGATAGCATAGTGGCGGTGGGCCACGGTAAAATTTCCAGCGCCACGGTATCAAAAATAGTGCAGATGCACAACAGGGTTTCCGCTATGTACACCACGCACCACCATTCCTTCGGCTGTTTATGAAAAGTGTCATAGAGCCATCTGCTCTACTGAACTCAAGCGAACTGTCATTCGCTCTCTCTCCCCCTAGGGTGAGCAGAGCAACTGGAACAGGGACAGGACGTCATCACTCGCGAAGTCATGGCAACTAAATAAACAGGGCGAGTATTACTTCACTCAATAAGTGATAAACAGCGACGAAAGCCGCGACATGAAACCCGAAATTTGACAGCTATAGTTTATTGGAAAATAGTGTTGGGCACACTGACTTTGATGAATTTACGGTTTATCAGACCCCAGATGAGACAAGAAGCTAATGTTAGATAACGCTGCTGTGACGGTCCCTCTGCCTCTGACTCCCGTTGCAGGAGAACGCTGTATTCCTCCGACACGCTGTATTAACGTTTTCCAGGTTAGTGGGGCTGCATACCGCTCAAAACCAACATGAAAAACGTAGCTAGTAATGTTCACTCAGCGTTTAGTTGTCGTTAAACTGTGTGTAAAATGAGCGGTGACGTTAAATCACCCTACGGTACTGTCTATTTGCTGGATGGTTTCAAGGTAATGGTCGGCAGCTAACATTAACAGATAAGCCCGTACACTGACGTCCAATTCACCCCCCTCTGCCGAAAAAAAAAATTCTAGAGGAAACACTGTATCATATCCACTTATATTTAATCCCCTCTGTCAGAGTATAAACTCTAATAAGCTGTGTGAACATATTGTCCCATTAGCAACCAAGCAAGATCAGAGAGCTTTTGTGAC
Organism: Perca flavescens; assembly: GCF_004354835.1. NCBI lineage: Eukaryota > Metazoa > Chordata > Actinopteri > Perciformes > Percidae > Perca > Perca flavescens. The sequence goes on along the minus strand of NC_041353.1, from coordinate 18,881,470 downwards.
GGATGAGCACTAGCATATTCCTGGCTGGCTACCACGTTAGCAGTAAGCTCACCAGTTTAAGTAGTTTACCAAGTTACGAATAGTCACTACCAAGCTTCTAAAACCACTGCACCTTTCTGGTATGACCGGGCCTTAATAATGTTTTGAACTGACTCTAAAATCCAGAAGAGCTAAGAACACTTTAAAGTACAGGCAGTAAAAACTGTACCATACCTGCTAGAGGTGGACCAATGAGGACTGGGATGCACTCCACAATAGTGGTGAGTCCCACAGCACTGGAAAACCTCTGAGGCCCAACCAGGTCCATCAGTGTTTCAAACAGCACTGAGCTGACCATGCCAAAGGCAAAGCCGAAGAAAACTGCATATACCACCAGACCGGTGTAGCTTTCCACCAGTGGGCAGAGGATGTGGCACACCCCATTGTACAGCACAGCAAAGCTGAAGAAGTACTGGATCTTGGGCCGGACCCAGCGCGAGTTGGCCAGCAGCCCCATGGAGGGCCTGGCAAACATGTCAACAAAAGCCAGAATTGAGAGCAGGAAGGCAGCAGAGTACTCATCCACGCCCATGTCTTTAGCGTAGGCTGTAAGGAAGACAATAGGTGCGAAGAAGCCCACGAACATGAGGACATTGCCCGACAGGTAAATGAGGAAGCCACGGTGCTTAAATAGTGATAGGTCCAGGTACTTGTTGAATGTTTTCCAGCAAGTGCGCTTCTCTTTTGTTGTGGTGGCAATGGCGGCTAACTCTTCGTCCTTCTTGAGCTTGCTGGGTGGCGGTCCCAGAGGCCTCATGAGGGAACCAGCCACACAGCAGTTCAGTAGCAGGCCGCCCAGGATGAGGAAGCTGCCTCTCCAGCCGAATTGGTTGAAGAGGTACTGGTTGAGAGGAGCCAGGGTGCTAAGGAACACTGGACTGCCTGCCATCGCCAGCCCGTTAGCAATGGGACGCTTATTAAAGAAGTATTTGCCTATCATAGTCAGTGCTGGCTGCAGGTTGAAGGCTAGTCCAAGTCCTATGAGGAAAGATGACAGAGGTACATTATACTTGTAACAATCATACGGCAACTGTTAATGTACTGATGCTAAAGAACAATTTAAAAATTATCTATTTAATTTGTACTCGCCTAAACAAAAAACTATTTAAAAAATAACACTTTGTTAGAAGTAACTGAGTACATCTGAGCTACTTGTTTTAAGAAAAAGCTAGCAACATTGGTGATGCTTTAAACTTTAGAGTGTCAAGTTGTTTTTCTGGTTATAGCCATGCCAGCGCCATAGTTCTAGGGATTGTCCAATAGACTACAACGTTAATGCTAACGTCTTCAAATAATAGTTTGGGTCCCAGAGAGTAAAATTTTTGACGTAAAATGTCCAGTTAACGTGACCAACGTGACTGCATGTTAGCCTCGTCATTGTGAGCATGCTGCTATGCTAGTGTTAACATTTAGCTCAAAGCACCACTATGCCCAAGTACAGTCTCACAGAGTCTCTATCAAGTTGTAGACTCTGTCTTGTTAAACTAGAAAGCCAATCTCACGTATACAAAGTTGGCTGGATAATAATTAGAACTTGTAATGCTAAGAGTTGTCACAACAATAAATATGAGTAAATCTGAGAGTATTGTTTCAATAGATTTCCCAATAATGTAGTAGGTGTCACCTAGAGGCTTTTTGCACAGATTCCTCCTTTCAAATGAAAAGCCATAAAAGCTATTTAAGCAATATTTTTATATTGTTATTATTGAATTAATTGACTTCCTGTAAGGTGAAATCACTGAGAACTGCTATATTTAAGAGCCTTGATGCAGAACAAGACACAGTTATTAGTTTGCTCTCTACATGTGGGTATTATTGATTAGATGGACTCATGCAATTTCATTTGGATTGAAATGGGCTATTGATTGATAGTTGTGCTGACTCCACAGTATACTGTATATCTAAAATAGGCCTAAAAGATTTGATGAAGCCCAATAATGGAACATTTCATCTTTCACAAGGAAACTAAATTAATTTGGTGGAGTTAGCCTGCTATTTGTAGTCCACTACTATGTGTAAGTTGTAAATAACATATATATTATAAGACAGCATAATAAAATGAAGGCCAGAACCAAAATAGATTGAATAAACAAAGCAAACGTTCTTCCTGCTAAAACAGTTTTGTTTTTAACCTGCTACTTAGAAGTAGAGGCTCATCAAATTAACTGAAAATTGACTTAAGTGGACTTAGATGGACTTACCACCGATAACTCCTATGCAGATGTAAAGCTGCACTACGCTGTTACAGAAGGAAGCCATGATCATGCCAGTGGAACAGAGGCAGCCCCCCATCATGACGATGGGCCTGCAACCATAGGTGTTAACCAGTATACTGCTGATGGGACCTGGAACAAAGGGAAAACATGAAATCAACCCACACGTGTCAGTTGTTGACAGTACTCAGGATCACTGAAAGTGAGTGCATAATGATTTAATCTGGTTAGTGCTCCACGCTAGCGGGAGCCCAGCTTCTATTAATAGCAGCAACTAAGCCGTTTCCATTTTTAAAACACGGCACTCCCATCGTCTCGTGCCAAATTAATTTAAGAGAAGTAGCTAACAGTGTGAAGCATGAGAAAATACTTTCATATATGAGTGCCATTATCTATTCTTCTTCATTTTTAAACATACAATGTTGGAAAAAAAAAATAAATAAAAAATTCAGGTGCATAAAGTCATTTTATTTTGTCTTGAGCTGCACATGTGTAAAGAAGCAATCTGCATCAAAATACATTTCACTCACAAGTTGAGCATGTAATGTTTATATTCAGGCAACTGCAAAGCTGCTCCAGAGATCACTTTGTCACAGAGACCTGACAGAAAAAGTCTTAAATGAGGTTAATTAGATTCTGACCAATCCCCAGTTAAACCATCTTATCTAAATGACTTAATTAGAAGTAAAAACAAAGATCAACCGTAATATTATTACACAAACTGCCTATAGTAAACATTAGGTCTTGTATTGCCACTTCCTGGTTCAGTTTGCACAGACTGTACTTACATAGTTGTGTACACACACAATTGTTGATCTCTATGCTATGAATGGTAATGTGTTCATTTATTTTTTAATTGCAGAAAATTTGGTTTTGATAATCTGGTGAGGGGTTGTTTACAACCCATTTGATCATCACATTTCTGCAGTTTTTTGGTCACTTGGGAGCACAATGACATTTTCAGCTTGTGAAGTTAATGATGATGGCGAACGTGTTTACAAACAGTTACCAATCATTGCCACTCATTCTAAGTTGTGTTTGTGTCCACCTGACGAATTCCAATATTCACTCTCCTTTCAGCTCTGTTTTGGTCTCCACCTCCTCCTCCTGAGGTAAATATCTGGCTCTTTATTAGCTAAATGTAACAGTCAGTAGTACGTTAAGCTAAAGGAAGGGAGGGGATAATTCTCTGTGGGTATATCACTGCAAGAGATATCTTTGACACAGTCATTTAATACATTGTTAAAATAAAATGATTCATTAGTGCAGCTTTAACATGTTATCATGACAGGTAGGCATTATACAAATCAAATCTGCCCACATTAAAAACCAGCCACAGGATGCATGATGGACAGAAAGAGCATTCCCATTCGAATGACACAGATGAGGTAAGTTTCCTCTACTCTAATGACTCCGCATCTGTATTCTCAGTTACCACTGTAATGTTGTTCAGTCTACTAATGAGGTAAATCTTAGCTATAACTTAAAAAGCGCCAACACCTTACTGGGGTGAGAAAGGTTGTTTTTAATTCCTGAGATGCTCAATATGTTTGTACATTTTTGAATTAGGACGCTGTTCACTGAATTTGTGAGAGAAGAGGTAGACTCTAAATTTGACATATTTGTGCTGTTGTTACATTGTGTTCTATGGTTTACATTTTTTCCACTTCAGGTATACTCTTGGTACATTACATCCTATGAATAATGTGGCTGCTCAGATCACTTTTTAGAATCTGCATCTTATTATTGACACTGTCTTCTATCCCTTTACTGAATTTTAAGCACAGGAGGTGTAAATTGAATAGGGAGAGAGAACAGTAATGAAAGATGTATTTTCTTTTGAAATAATACTCTCATTACCAGCCAGAAGATGTATCATATTCCTGCCAGGCCCAGTGCAATTTAAAAAGCCACAACGGGCGAGGAGTCATCGGACTTAATTTGCTCTGCATGAGTCTTTTTTCGACCTTGAAGAAAGTTCCCCTCATTTGCATCCACAGCAGTGATCAGTATTCTCCGGGGCTTGGCGGGACCCGAATCGGCTGAGATGAGGAAGCCCCTGAGCCTGCACATTACCTCCCTTGAAAAAGGCTTATCGTCTCCTGGCCAGACGCTGCGTGGACTTCATTACACGGTGGACAAAACCCCAAACTAAATATAACCACCTAGATCCCAAAAGGGAATGACACATATAGAAACGTGTCCAACCGTTTTTTTCTACCACCCTTTAATGTGAGCTGCAGCGAAGAGGCTGGTACAGCTCATGATGATGCGACGATGCTTGCTATCCATCACACTTCAAATAGGATAAGGTTGCCAGAAATGGAAGCACACAGCTTCTAAAGGCTGTTCTGCTGCAAATGGGACACAGACATGGTCTTCTGAAGTGACCGTGTCTGGCTGCTGACCCATTACACAGATATTTACAGGGACATAGTGGAGAGTAAACCAGCCTAAACCCAGTTTATTTCTGTAATAAAAGTTTATCCACATTTTCAGGTTGACATGAGGTTTTAAGCCACCTACACATGATCCGCGGTAGAAGCACGAGGTAGGGCGCAGAGCAGAGAGGCAAAGCGCAGTGCAGGAACGTTCTGGAATTGGTTGTGCCTTGAAAAGGTCAGCGGCAACGAGGTCATAGTTGAAATAATTTGAACGTTGAGCTGGGTGGTACCGCTCTCCTCGTAGGAAAACAATAGAACGGCCAGCGCAGAACGGTTTTACCGCGGATCATGTGTAGGCGGCTTTAGAGGTCAAGTTTAGAGCTGTATAACAGAAAGCAGCATCATGCTGCATGATGTTAACATGGTGGCCTAAAGGTTAGAGAAGTGGGCCAGTGACAGGGAGGTTGCCAGTTTGATATCCCAGACTGGTAAGATAAATCTACTGTAGATGGGGAAATGTTACCACTACTGAGGGCCGCTTGAGCAAGGCACTTTCCAGTGGAGCTGAACAGCCAAACATTATGCTAAAGAGAGCAGCGAGTGTGAATCAAAACCGTATGAAAACACACACATATATATATATATATATATATATACACACACATACATACATATACACACACATATACATACATACATACATACATACATACATACATATATATATATAAAATAAAAACAATTTTTTACGCTATACTAAAAGACGCTAAAACACCCTGTAGAAATGAGGGGAACTGCCGTTATGTGATAATTGTCTGTGGATTTTTCAATACAAGGGACAGCTTTCACATTACATTTAGTCATTTCATCATTTGTTAATATTATATATAAAATTAAAACAGACAGACTAATTATAAAATTAAAATATTGATTATAGCATAGCTTTAAATATTTTAACAACTATATTCTATTATATTAACTGACATTTGAATGACTTTCTACAAGAGAAATAGTCCCTATAAAAACTATTCACAGCATGCTCTATGATCATCTAATCTACAGTAAAAGACTGCAGAGGCTAAGTGCTCAATCAGTTACATATGCAGTAAATACAGGGAACTTCAAGGTCCTCTTGATGTGGAAAAGACTTTTCACCTTTAAGAAAACATTCTTCAGGGACCTTAGGCAGAGCATAGAGGAAATTTATGTTAAAAGACTATTTATTCAAGCATAATGGCTTAATCACCCACTTGGTCTTGATCAAGGTAGAAATAAAAACATTAATGACAACTTGTATTCTCTATAAACAATATATACATGTAAAATATATTCTTCCCTTATATGAAAATATAAAAGCAATTACTTCAATGCTTCCCTGAAACAAAAGTTTCCATTGAATTTTACCTCATGACAAACCACGCAATAAGCACTTGCTTGCTCTTTATTTGTCACACTGGCATCTACCTGTGTTTATGGCTTACAGTGAATGTAACATGGGTGTGCACTGTTTCCACGCTGCCTCGCACAAGGTCAAGTCTCTCTCTCTCTTTTTTCCTGGATTAGCGACACTGATCCAACACGGACACACAGCTTAAACACGTCATCGCAGAGCGACGCTCGCTGTGCTGACTGAGGGAATGAAGGATGGATGAATGCTTCACAACTGTCTGATGTAATGCTATGAAAGATTGCACTGGAGAGATGAAACATACCCAACCCTGTTTTTTTTCCTCACACAGGACAGATAGTAACCTTAAATTAGTGCGGCCACGTACAGCTTTGAACCACACCCGCTTCCATTGAATTTACAAGCTTATACTTAGTTCAGAACAAAGGGCAGTTGCTTTCCCCTCTTCACAATAGCAATAGTACATTGTAGTAAATAAAGTAATACACTTACAATGGATCATCTCTTTATGCATAAAAAAAAAAATAAAAAAAAATGATGTCAGCTTTTTGGAATATTTGCCAACTGATTTGCATTGTCGCTCAGGCAAATGATTTGGCAAATCCTCAGAGGGTGAGGTTGTTATCCTGCCAACATTTCTTATCGGTGACATGCTCAGGTTTGCAGGTAACATTTCATTACTCAACAAAAATGCATTGACATAAGCAGCTGGACCAGAAACTGAACCAACTGTACAGGTGTGTAGAGCTGAGACTAAAGATTATGTTCATTACTGATAATCTCTCCATATTTTTTCATTAACTAATAATTTACTCTACACTAAACAATCAACAAAGAAGACTCTACTGTAAATATCACAAAGTAGGCAAACTAAAGATGTAATAAAACAGGCCATGCTAGCCGCTCTGTGACTACTTTAAGCACAGACGTGCTTTGAACTAAATGCTAAGGTCAGTATGCTAATGTAATTGCAATGGCAATGACGACAAGCTGTTGTTTAGCTGGTTTATCATCTTAGTTTAGCTTGTTGGCATGCTAACAATTGTTAACTAGCACAAAGTACATCTGAGGTTGATGGGAATGTGAGTAGTTGTGCAGGTATTTGCTCATTACTAAAATATTGGACAAATTGATCGCTCATTCTGGAAGTTGATTGCTTAATCGACCGGCAGAAAGCAACTAATCAAGTTATTGTTGACTGGCAAAAACAGTATTGTGTCTTATTTAAATGTTTTAAAAGTTTGCAAACATTTTGTATTAAACTTGCTGTATGTTGAGTGAAAACCTTGCATCTCAATTTTTGATTATTTTCATGTCAATATTAAAATCAAAAGGAGTACACACTCCTTTGTGGATTTCACATCTTTGGCTTATGAAACTGTAAAGCTTTGAGTTCGTAAAAGGTTGGCAGGTTGTAGACCCAAGGTTTGCACTGGACAGTAGTGAAAAGTAAAATGTCCTTTCTGCAATTTGGAGTGACTGGATTAATATTCCTGGGCTGCTGCTCATTAACACACACACACACACACACACACACACACACACACACACACACACACACACACACACACACACACACACACACACACACACACACACACACACACACACACACACACACACACACACACACACACACACACACACACACACACACACTTCAACAGTACCAACAGCAGGACAAGAGAGCAGATGTTTAATGAATAGCTGATGAGTGCAATCAATATGAATGAATCAGTAACACGAGTCGCTCGCTTAGTAACGGCACATATTGACGGCGTGACCATGATAACGACATACAGTCATTGTGAAACTAAAGCAGCAGTTGCCGATCGGTACAAAGCTGTGACCTGGCTGACACAAACTTCAAGTGTTGTTGTGACTTTTCAGAAGAGGTAATTATCTTCATTCGATTTTCTGCATGCGAAAGTCGCCAGACGACACTAGTTTCTGAACATAGTCATACTGAGAAATACAGAGAGAGTTGGGTGGAGTGGATAGTCTTAATTAGCTTTGTATCATTTGGCAATGGCTTGAATGTAACGGAGGTTCATGATATATATATTTTTTTCTCATACTGCCCATGGCTGCTGCACCTGTATTCACCCTCTGTATGAGATGCTCTGTGGGAGTGCCTGTCTCTCTAAGCCCCCCCACCGACAAAACCGCACTTTCTACTGTCAAACATCAAAGATAAAGGCTTCTGAACCAAACACTACCCAATCAGACATGTTTCAGCAGGAATGCGACCCGAAATTGGTGAGAATTTAACAAGTTGGCAGCCAAGATTACAACTTTTCCTGCCGTTAGCATGTAGCTACAATAGTTAGCATTGGACACTAATCGAATATAGCAGCAATTTCTACAGTCAATAAATCACATATAAAGGCTTTTTAACCAAATACTACATAACCGGGAATGTTTAGGAGTAATGTGACCCCGAATTGGGGAGAATTTAACAACACTGGCAGCCAAAATGACATGTTACTGCCATTAGCATGTAGCTACATGCAACAACGTTAACGCCACTGCAGTAGCGTAGTAAAATAAATAAATAAAAACACTCCACTCCTGCCTACCTGGAGCAGATGAGTTGCGTAACATTTAGCCGAGAGTAGAAATAACTGTTAAAACAGGAGAGTTCAGAACAGTTGGAAATCTGAACGTTTTAGTTTCTCTAAAATATGTTTACCTCATCATTAAAGTTTTGGCTACGTTTAACATGAAAATCCGACATTATAATATTGTAGATGTGACATAAAATACGAAAAAGCATAATATGTCTGCTTTAATATAAACAAGTTACACAATAAAGCTTTAAATCACTTGTGTCACATAAGAACAAATCTGTTCATGCAAGTGGCTCTTGCATGAGGCCCAATGTCGTTAAAGGACCTCAAACATACCTACTGCCTTTGGCATTTATTTAATGACATTTCTTATTACTTATCGGTATGCTGATAACATATCTTAAACAAGCTAATATTGGCCGGGGAGATTTATTAGTTTGATTTAATGAGATTTGAGAGTGACTTGTCAGCATGTCAGAAACTGCTTAACCTTATATACCAGCCCTTTCTGCAGTAATTTGTTATTTTTGACAATGTCCACAATACAAAACATAGTTAAAAGTATTATTTTATAAAATATGAATCTTCATATTAAAATCTTGATATTCAGAAAGCATTTACTTAAATTTGTTTAGTGCTCTTGGTGGAAATGAACTTTCCAGGCCTGCTGTTGACCGGCACAGATGGTGACAACAGCAGTCCATCGAGTGACAGGAGGATTACAGCGAGGGCAGATGGCAGCCGTGGCACTGCCAAGCAGAAGGCTGCGGGTCTGAATCCAAAGTGGGAAATACGGCAGGTGATCAGAGCAATATGGTGGAGAAAATGACCTGCGGAAAACACATTCCGAGCCTTCAAAAGGTTCCTTATTCAAGGAACAATGCAAGACCAGCTGTAGCATTGTATTTTGCAAAAAACATTTAAAATCCCTTTTGAATTTATACAAAGTACTGATATTTTCTATGCTGCATGCTTTTATAATCAATGCCAATTTCCCCCTTTTTTTCCTACAACCTTCTCTTATACTGGTTCCACGGGCTACTTTTGAATCATTTCCCTAAATTAATATGTAGATTATACATTTTTATACAATTATACAAACATTTTTCATTGCATCCATACAACTTTCACACCTCATTCTCTTTATTTTTGCACTTTCATTTAGTAAATGGCTATTAGTTAATATTAACTTTGCTGTGCAGCTCCCTATTTTGTTGTGGCCGGTCATAACAAACTGTAACAGATACTCAAGTTAATTCTCATTTGTTGCTTTTGTTCGGCAAAACATGGTAGTATTTCTAGATGTCCGAAAGCTGAGCATGTAAAGCTGTGCCTGCATCCTGTGATGCTGTGGTTTCAAATCCAGGTCACGATCTGATGCCACAACCTACTTCCATCTATATCTCTCTCTATATTATCTTGAGGCAGAAAAACAACAAAACACAAAGTGTATGAGTCCACCAAGAGCTCCACAAGACCAAACACTGTTGAGTAAATGACTACGAGATGAATCCAATGTGCGTCCATCTTATGTATGTCAGGAAACCATGCACCACCTCCTTGCAACAAAAATAATCCTAAACGACAAAATGTGTGACAAAACGAAATCTTAAAAGAGATTAAAAGCAGGTTAACAGATTGTGATTTTGAAGGATCATAGTTAAAATAGAGGACCTGGATTCCTACTGCGATAAACAACACCAAAATAATAGAACTGAAATAAAGTCTCTTGGCATTGTCATCTTTGCAAATAAATCATTTCATATCCTTGGTGTTTTGACTGGTGTACTTTGTTATTTGAACAAAACTGAGATTACCAAAAAGAAGAAATTAAAATACATTGTTTTTTTTTCAATAACACATTACATTAGTGTTCTTCAGGTCATTTGATTGCTGCATTATCTTTGTGGAAGGGAACTAACATTTGATTATAATATTAATTAAATTCCAATAGACACAGGTAGTTAACCAGTTTGGGACCAATGTTGCCCATCTGTTATTTGAGTGCTCTGTACAGCTCCGTACATCACTCCGTGACTTCATACGTAGTACGCAACACCACGATCCTAATAACTGCTGAGGCTACATGACTACCCGTTGCTAACAACTAGCTTAACCCCCTCCTTTGTACAGTACAATGTGAGACAAACACTGAGTAAGCAGGGGCTGCCAGTAACTCAGCAGGTCTTGAAACAACATGAATAAAAAGTAACATGAGGGGGGGGGCGCCCTGGCAGCTCACCTGGTTGAGCGTGCACCCATGTACAAAGGCTCAGTCTTTCCCGCAGCAGCCCTTTGCTGCATGTCATTCCCCTTCTCTCTCAAATAAAGGCCAAAAATGCTAAATAGGTTCCACAAGCCTAGCTGGCTCAATGGGTGCTGCTGAATGTTCGTAAGGGACAGCCAATTTCAATTGCTAGTTCTTGAACGCTAAACGCTAAGTGAGCTTGTTGTTAAAAAGGGAAAAAAAACATCTTGTGTAAACTGTTAAGAGTCTATACTACATGATGTTATCTGGTCAGTAGCGTACCATGGATGTTTCCTAGCATCACCGGCAAAATAATATTTTTTAATTGACGAACATATGTGAAATTCATGGCTCAATTCAAACGGGGTTAAAATAATTAATTCCCCCCCCTCCACCCCCATTCACTACCGTACATATTTTGTTTCCAAAAATAAGGTCCCATGGTGGTCCAGAGAGGCGAAGTCCCTCAACTATTGTGGTTATAAGAAATGTGAAGCAATTAGACACTGTTTCTACAAATACCTGCTGTATGATTATAGTGCATTTCATTACACAGAAAAATAAGGCCAATTAAAATGTCAGTGGGACTTTATAATTAGACAAAAGGTAAAACCACCCAATGACTCACCTGCAGCATACATGACCGCCAGCATGATGGAGGAGATCCACGCGATCTGACTGTAGGAGGCATCGAAGATGATCTGGATGTCTTTGAAGAAGACCGTGATGGCTTTGGGAAAAGCGTACGAGAAGCCTATGGAGATGAAAGATGCCAACACCACAGCCCACCCCCAACCGCCGTCTGGTGGGGGCACGGCGGAGGGACTTGTGGCTGGGGGCGGCATCACTGGCCCACCTCAACACTGACTATTCACTGCAACGACAGAAAGGAAGGGAGAGAAGAAATTAAAACTTACCACCATTCTGTGTCCATTTTCGTTCGGTTTTGTCTTATGTCTTTGGTGGGTCTCTACACATGCAAAAAAATACGGTCCCATGGTTTAAAGGAAAATGTCACAGATCATTATTGACAATACACATACAAATCAGATAACTACCTGCAGCCCATATTGAGAGTCTACAGACCGCTGTGGGATTATAAAGGAGGTGAAAAGCTTTTTCCTCTGTACTTGAACAACTGCCAGCAGTAATATGACACGGGACAGACAAGGACATACCACAAGTTCGTATCCTGGAGAAGACGTGAAAACACACACTCGCACGCACTCACAGTATCAATTATCCTTTTCAGAGGGCATGCACTCACTCTACCTGAGAGACCAGACCGGCCCCGTCCAGTATTCATCTGATAATGATAGAACCGTTTAAAACCAGTTGTTAATGTGTACAAAGCAAACACGCCCTAATTACATTTGGAAAACCAAGAGCAGCAATTGTCCAAAGACACACTTGACTTTTTTTTTTACTTTTCTACAAGCTAAATGACGTGGAGACACTGACACACACAGTGTGTCACACACACACACACCCCCACATTATGTTTTAGCTCTTTCTAACCTCATTAGCTTCACCTTTCTAATCAGCCAGGAAAAACTTACAGCTGTGTAATTAGCTTATGGTGCATACTGCGACGATGGCAGCCAGTTTGGTTTCACATAAATGAACAGCCAGTGGAAGAATCAACAGGTTCCCTCATGTTTGCATTGCAGCAACACAAGTGAGCAATTATTTGAGATTAACAGAGCTGGACACGTTCGCGGCTGATAATTGCCACCAGGGATTGTAATAGCTACCTGTAGCAGAACAGAGACAAGGGGCGCTCTACTGATGTTACACATCAAGTTCAGTGTACTTGTCATGGTTATCCTACAATATTGTGTTATGAGTCTCTGGAGGAAGGAAGGAAAAAAAAAACATATCATGTAATCAAGGTTGCAGCCTGATGTCATTAGGACCTCTCCTTTTTGAATCTTGACCCATACTAGGGTCTAAAAGTCAGGAAATCTGCCTCTGCTGCTTTAACTTTGAAGTCCTCCAACTTTATGGAAGTGCTATACTAAATCACTGGAGTACCCCATTTAAGTGGTTTATTTTCCATTTGCAACAATATGGATCAGAATTCCGTATCCATCCTAATGCAGCTAACATTTTAAATGCATCTTTTTATAATTTGAACTCCCTAACCAGTAGCAAATGTTTGGCGTTTTTGCATGAAAATGGGGACAGAAAACAGAAAAGAACATGATGAAAACAAGATGAAACGAAGGGTGTAAAACACTGTCCCACTAATGATTCAAACAAAACCCCTTATTATGTATACAAGTATTATTACAATGCAAACCTAAGCTTTGGTGCTTCCGTTTCTGGGAAATGTTGGAAGTCTACATTTTACAGCAGCAAGCTTCATTTCAGAACATCAAAGCCTTACATGGGAAATAGACACTTTAGAGGTTTAGTTTTTAGAGTGTCTGTAAATGACCCATCAGCTAACAACACCAATAAATTTACTTTGTGCCGCTCAGATCAGGTTGCAATGTTGTTGATCCTCACACATACTGAGATCTACTCAAGTGCCAACAGGAAGCCATTAGTGGGATGACTCACTGTTGTGCATATGCACACATTGCCAACAAACTTTTTTTTTTTTTTTTTTTTTTAAAACAAATATGTTACAAGAGTTTTATACAGGTGGTAGAAATACAGAAAACAAGGACTAGCCGCTGGAGGTATGGAGGCTGGAGAGTGCCACCAAAATAATTATAAACTTGTTCATGGGTTTAAAACAATAACTTCTAGCCTCCATAAAAAGGTTGTCAAAATGCTAATTAGGAAATATTATATAAACTTTAAATCTTACATACAATATAATTTAAAAGAACCATAACTCTGAATTATTTTCTATTCTATCGATAGACCTTTTCCACGGCAGACATGTTGACATGTCATAGCAGGAAAAGCACAGGTGTATTCAAAACCATTACTGATGGCTGCATTCCACTTAGGAGAGGCCCTGGTATTGTGCATGCTGACTCACTGAAACAGCTTACTGGGACACTTGATGGAATTGAGCCATCGTTAAGGTTATCAATTTCAGCTGGGCTTTTCCTACTATGATAAGTCAAAATGTCTGCTGTGAAAAAGGTCCATTAGTCCGCACCCAATGGACGAAGATGACTAGTTTCCAAAGAGTATAAATAAACTAGCTCAATGCCGTTGCTCAACTTACAATACCATCACAGTATTACAATGGCCAGCAATATGCCATACATTATACTCTTTTTACTTTGTCTGCTGCTTAGTGCTGTGCCGTTAGTGGACAGTGTTATCATCTTTTTTTGTTGCTTTTTTCCTGCTGCAATACGTGCTGTAAAAGTGAACCAAAGCATTCAAGTTGTGGGCCGAAAACCAAAAAACGATCTGCAAGACGCTTAACAACTGAAGGGAACTGTAGATTTGGGTGATCATTTTCTGTGTATTTGTCACTACCAGCTACTTCTTCACATTACACATAGTAATTTAATCCACTGTTAATAGACAAATATTTATTAGTGCAGCTTTATTTTACTGCTAATCTTTTGCACGTTGTGCTACAACTGAAATCTATCCTCGAATCACCATATTATAAGACCAAAAAAACAAACAAACACTTTTTTGGAATGTTTATTTGCATAAAAATAAATTAATCTTAATTAATTAAAATCAAGTCATTCACAGATCTATGGATGAATGAACAAAAAGGGAACAGACATATGACAAAATGTGTTCCAAAATGAGACACAATTGAAAAAGAATTAATAGAATGATGAATAAAATTTGACTAATGAATAGAGTTATACATTTTTTGGAATGAATTCCTACACACCATCAATAACTGGAACATGCATTCATTTGCAAACAAAACATTTGCATGGGTCTTTAATTTGGTAATGCTGGTTGCCTACACAGTATACATACGGCAGCATTTAAAACGTTGGCATTGGTAATTATACCTGGCTTTAACAGGGTGGATGACTGAGGACTAACAAAACATCTCTAAACTGTGCTAAAACCGAACTATTGAATGGAAATATAATCCTCTGTGTATATCCGTTGTATTGCCCCTTTAATCAAAGTTAGAGATTATGCCTCTCCATACAGTGGGCCTAATCCACGCTAATCAGATTACAGGCTGTGCGCAGCAGCACTCAGTGTAGATACTGGTTTTGATTGAACGAACGTGACAACAATGCAGGCACAAACCTCAGAACTCGTAAGCAGCTTAAATTGACGGGTTCGAATATGAAGCTCCAAACAGATTGACCAGAAAAGAGCGGCTAAGGAGAGGGTACAAGGCAGACAAGCTTGACAAATTTGGTTTATCATCAACCATATAAGTACATAACAAGTCAGACAAAGCAAAGTCACCCGTTCAGTCACTACAATGTCAACACTTCCTCTTTACTTTAGAAGCCCAGATCGGTGTCCTTCATCTGACACCACCGAGCAAAAGAGCAGCTGACAGAAGAGTGACTGACAGGCTGCGATCACAGCCAGCGTGTTTCTGAACGCCATATTAAAAACACAGGTGAGGACCAAGTCAAATGGTACTGCCGTGACACAGAGGGGCTTGAAAATACCCATCATCAGCTTTTTGGTTTGTTGGGAGCCACACTTCTGTCCACACCCACTGGAAAGAGTTCAGTATCACTTGAATGAGAATTTCAGGCAGATTAGGTTCCGAATCTGCAACCAGCAGCACTTGTTAGTTGGTAATATTAAAACTTTGTCAGTCCCTGAAATCGCCGCAAAGTTTCCGCTCCTTCAGCTTTTTATGAAAAGTCATAAAGTCGTAATTACATCTGTATCTGGAATTGTTTATTAGCTTTGTGCGATATCTGTAAAGCTGAACGGACTCACAGTAGTATTAACATTAGGCTAAAACACATTTTATTCCGATCCAAAGACTCTTTGTTTGAGAGGGGACAGAGTTGTTACGTTACTGTTGTAACGTTGTTTTGATGATCGAGCATATCGCCTACAGGCCCCGACATGGACTCCACACAGGCAAGTAAAACCCGCTTTGACGATCATTGGATTACTTTTATCTTGTCGTTTTAAGTTTTCCATTTTTTCGATCGGGATGTTTTTCTTTAGTTTTACTTGGACTGATAAACTATTATGGCTGTATGTGCGGACTGCAAACTTGCCTATGCACAGTTAAGGGATGATTTCCACCGCCTGGAGTTGGACCTTTAAAAAAAAAAAAAAAAAAAAGAGGGGATCAGGTGATCGACGGCTATTGTTGGCCCCACTGTTTAGCTCTCTGTTATATTGACCTCTGGATATCCTGCTTTTGCCTTGCTTTGTCTGTCAAAGCACTTTGTACTCACTCACAAGTTATTATTCGTAGCATGGACAAAAGCAGGATCTCAGGTTTAATTCACAACAAGGGCCAAGCTGAGACCCCAGTGTTGTATTTCAGGTCAGGGCTCAACCCTAACTTTTTTCCCAAGGAGCACATGTGCTCTTTTTTTTTGTTTTTTTTAAGATTATTTTTTTTCAGCCTTTATTTTGATAGGACAGCAGAAGACATGAAAGGGGAGAGAGAGGGGGGAATGACATGTAGCAAAGGGCCGCAGGTCGGAGTCGAACCCGGGCCCGCTGCTACCAACTGAGCTATCCGGGCGCCTGAGCACATGTGCTCTTAAGTAGAAAAATGTAGGAGCGCATAAAGAATTTTAGGGGTGCAATGAAAATGTATCAAATAATGTTTTTCTTTTATAAAAAGGAATACGAGGAAACATTTAGCAAAGGAATTTTATTTATTTGAATAAATCAAGTAGCCTATACTAGGTTTTTGATTATTTCTGCTTCAAACTGTATTTATTTAATAATTATGTTATAATTTATACTTGGAACTGTTCATGGTTGAAATGGTTCATTTACAGTCATTGTACAACAAATGTCCCACTAAATCCAGACCATCCAGACTCCCTCCAGTCAGCTAATAGAGTGAATGTTTTTACAATATACATATTATAACACGTTACAAATACAAAACGTTATGAAGTGTAATGTTTTCCATTTTTTGAGTAAATAGTCTACTGATGAGTATACTGAATATACAGTATAGATGTAACAGACCACTTTGGCATGCATGTGAACCGGAGATTAATTGCAGTTTAATGACAAGCCGGGAGCGGCTGCTCTGCTCCAGTAAAGACCGAAAAACAACCATGTAAAACTAAATGTAGCGAAGTTTAGGGGAGGTACTGGCGGCCACATCTGCAAAAAAACAGCAAGTATGAAAATACCCTAACGTAAAATGTATTTAGGAGGACAGGTGCTCCTAAATATATTTTACAGTTCGCACACATCTATTTTTAGCCGCAAATGCGAGTGAAACAGTCTCACTGTCGAGCCTTGCAGGTGAGTTTTAGTTAAGTATATGGATGGATGTTGCTATCAGCGTGAGAGGCCAGAGGCAACCACAACTTATGCATGGAAAGGTTGTTAAGTTACGGATAGGTTTCTGAAACTTGGATTGAGGTTTAATGTATGTCACCATCTCTGCCGTTTCTGAGGCCACAAATCCCAATTTGGCCAAACAGGGAAGCCGGGGGGGAGCTGTGGGACTAGCAACCTTTAAAATGTCTAAAAAACACCCATGCATGCCAACACTGCACAGCTGCTAAATGCTACACTACGGGGACTACACCAGGTCATTGCTACCTTTTCTATTGTTTGGTCAGTAGAAGTGTAGATTTGGGTTTAATTTAACTTTTTTTTTTTGCTGAAAACAGATGTCTGCATCTAAAAACAAAGAGCTGCGAGACTCAACCAGGAAAGTTGTGGGCTCCAAAATCAAAGCAATATGCTGGAAGATGCTAAAATACTTCATAAAGCTGAGGGAATACTGCAGATTCACTGGATTTTGATAGAAATACTTTTACAAATAATTCAATACAGTCAGACTTTCTGGAGCCAGCCTTTAATGGCAGTTAAAACAGGAAGAAAAGAACTGCAAGAGGTACCATTCAGAGGAAGAAGAATTACTGCTTTCTTTTGACTTCTTAGTTGCTAAGTGGACTACTTTCCCTGGTAGTCAAAGGTTGGCCACTGATTACTTAATAAAAGGGTTCTTGTGGGCTTTTGTGAAGCTCTGTAGGACTTGAACTGTAATGAAGGACAAAAGAGGGTAAGCTGATTGACAGGTGCTGGGGTGAGAACATGACTAAATCAGAGTAAGGGGGCAATAAGACATTCCTATTCAACATATATGTGTTTTAAGATTGTGTGTATATACACACACACACACACAAAAGGTATCTCTTTGAAATTACAAGCTCTGCCTCTCGGTAGCAGAAGTATTCAAGTTCCAGTTAAATGCCTTCCAGATAAACAGGTGCTGTAATCCCTGTCAGACGCTACAAAAGGAAACCTGACCTCTACAGTAAGCGGCTGCCAGCATGACCCTCACTACACCTACAGCCCACCCCCCAACCCACACATGTGACTTCATGTGACTTTAAGTTATGGCAACGCAAGATTAGCTCCAAGGTAACCTCTGAGTAACACTGCTCACTTTGTTGTAGAAATAGTTTTTAATTAACCCATTAACGCTTTGAATGTTGACTTAAGCACACATTTCATTCCTCTTATCAGCATCTAATCACTAACAGTAACCCCATAAACACACTTGATCTTGAGCACTAACAAAGCAGGAGAAATACCACAAAAACAATGGCTCCCTCTGAAAGCTGCTTTCTGATCAAGAAAAGGCCACCAGGCAGGGGGCCTTCAAGTTAAATATACAAAGACTAAAATACCCTTTCTACTGAATTGTCAACCTCTACACATTGAAGCTCATTGAAGCAAATTCCTGGAGATGAAACCTTGATTTAAAAAAAAAAAAAAAAAAAAAAAAAAAAAAAAAAGGTTCAACTGGTCTGATAAATTTCCGTCAACACGCCTCTGACCACTAAAACCGGATGGCGAGTCTTTGTCAAAACAGAACAATTCTCCCAACCTGTGATTTACTGACAGAAAAAGCACATTTATGCAGCGCTCCTTGGCAGTTTGAGATCTTTGTAAAAAAAAAAAAAAAAAGGGCCCATACATCACGTACACACAACTACACCTCTGTGGACACAATGGCATGCTGGGAAGTATGTACATCCATTTAATTTTTTCCATGTGGTTGGCCAACACCTACATTAAGCATCCAATCACAAGCTCCCGCTACACTCCACACCTCTAAAACCCGTCATTAAGATCAGAGTGCACTGATCTTTGTTACATCTTTGTTTTAGCATGGATGTTTGCTTATACAGGAAATCAAATAGACATCGAGCATCTTAAGATTGAACTGAAGTGCTAAATGCCACAAAAAGTAACACACATCCAGCTGCAACCATGTTATAAAATCAGTATGCGCCACAATAAAACAAAACAAAAAAAACTGTTAGTAGTCACTTCTCACTGCTTTTAAATTGGGATTTGACTCGCAGTTTTGCCATAAAAACCAAGATGTCTAATTATATCTATATATATTATATTGTTTATTTTTTTTGCATTTAGACACAGGGATATGGGTGAATTAACTACAGGACAAACTTCAAGTTCTCATTTCCTTGGCTTCCAAGGAAATGAGTCGACTAAGTTTTCTTGTGTCAGTCAGTTTTAATGCTTTTTTTAATGCTGAATGACTTATTTCACAGAAACTTATGAGCACATCGGTGGTAAAAACCAGATTGGCGTTTTTGCATAAGTCTTTGTGGAGAAACTCGGTTTTACAGATCTGTCGATTAAATCAACTAATCGATTAGTCGACAAAATTGAACGAGTTAGTCGACTAAGAATTTCTTTATTCAAGGACAGCCCTAATTTACAGATGCTTTTATGTGCAGCACCTTTATAACCAGGGTGTGAAATGTGAATAAAACATTCATTTTGGTGCCTAAACTTAACTGTCATTGCCGCATGACACTAACTTTATCTGGCTAAAGTCCACTATCATGGCCCCTGAAAGGACCGTCATCTGGCGGTGCCTTTACGCGGCTCGCAGTCACCTATTGGTGGCTAAACAACTGCCGCTGGTAGCCGTCGTCCCGGAGCTCTGTAGCGGCTAAATACAACCAGCAACTGCGGCTCGGATTTTATTGCTCTATGGCACTATGTCTTCACGGTACATTGCTTTACTTAGTTTAAAATACTTCTATTTTAGGTATATACTATATGGTCTAGCATTGATCACTTATCATAATAAATAATACATTTTGTCCCCACCTGGGTTAAAATAATTCAGCACAGGCAGGGATATGTAGACCAGAAAGGGGGAAATCTCACCCATCGCCCCCGGCCAATCGCACCCGGTTTATAACAATAATTAATAAGTGTTTACTTTAAGGAATCAATGTAATTATTAAAAAAAAAAAAAAAATGAAAGTGAAAGTCTGTCAACTATCGGTCTCAGTATTTACTTATTTTGTTTTATCTATTATCCTTGTTAGACATGGGGTCAGATTTGGAGGGAAATTCATTGAATGCATCTTTACACAGCAGGAGGGTGGGGGGGGGCAGTTGTTTTAAGTAACACAGTTCGCGTTGGTCACCCGGCGCTAGTGAACCGACTCATGAACAACTCTGTTGGTATTGGTGTTTTAATAGTAACTTATGTTCTGAATGTGGAGTACAATGCCTTGCACCGTATCAGGCGGTCTTTTATGCACGCAGCATGTTTGTGTCCACAATAAACTTCCCGCAGAGGACATGGAAAGAGGCCCTGATCTTGAAACCTGATCCAAACCTATAAAACACCCTGAGAAAGGTATTCGTATGAGCACAACACTGTCAGTGTCTTATATATATATATATATATATATATATATATATATATATATATATATATATATATATATATATATATATATATATATATATATATATATATATATATATATAAGAATGGGATTGGATGGGATTAGTAGGCCTAGGACTTTTTTGCCCGTAGTGAAATAGATTAAAGGTTCAATACCATTTCCCCAGTAATATTATACTTATGATTAAATATATTAATACACTATATTGGAACTTACACATTTACTCTAGCAGCAATTTTCTCTCTCTTTTGCAGCAGCCACTGTTGCTTTTTTAACGAAATATGTGTTCAAACTCACTGTATGTGCTGTATTAGTATTTCCGTCGACTCGTTTGTTTGTGGTTGTTACCATGGTGAATCGTACAATCATGGCTCCATTCATGCTGCCTTTTTATAGTGGTGGTGCACGCGCTTTACTCTGAGTGAACCTACTCTGAATTGATTGAACCAACTCAAATCAGCTGTTCTGGAACCGAAAACTCAGAGTCTACCGTCTCAGGTTAAATCAACTCAGAGTTCAGGGTTAGACTCAGAGTTTGTTAAACCTCCTTCCTGAAACGGGCCCCAGTTTACTTAGAGACACATGCAGGACAACATTAAATAACAAGAAAAAATAAGGCTGAAACAAAGAAGGAAAAAAAATGCAAACCATCCCACCTTTCAGCCAGCAAGCAACATAAAATAAAGTGACACCACCATCCATCAATGTGTTTCAAACTGTTAAGAGCACAGGAAACTTTGATAGAAGGCTGATGCAAACCACGGTTGCGTTATCTTGGTCATTCAACATATCCTCGTTGGCTTCCCCTCTCGAATCCCCTCCTCCATCCTAACCGTTTTTCTATTTGTCTGAAAAACTGCAGCAAACTGAGTAAGATCGACCCTCGGAAGGCTGAGGGAGCGAGTCAACAGCAAAGCTCGCTCCAGAGGTGTACACCACCCACAATGCATTGCAGTTATGAATACATCCATGGTTAGGTGGAAGTAATGTATGTAAAACTCTGGTTACCTACCACCAAAGGAGAAGATGATAAATTGGAACCGCCTAAGCCTACTCCAGTTCAAAATACTCTCCTCATATATCTCCTGTTTTTTTAGTTATCACATTGGTCTGTATAGGTAGGCTAACAGGACAAGTTTGGTCACCTAGTTAACAGATTCTTAAGACAATCTCATTATAGCTTGACATTTTACTGATAAATCTAATTAATTGCAGTTTATAATTACATAGATTGTTTTACTGTACAGCAGTTAGATTCATTATTATTATTGCCAACATTGTCTGTAAACAGATGGGAAAATTGCTTTTTTTGCAAGATAGAAACCTGTAGCAATTTGAAGTTTTGATAATCATCATACAGATGAAGTGACTGCACCTGGCCAAGAAATAGTCCGGTAATGTTATATACCCCCATAAAACCATAAAGTGTCGTTTTTCCAGTTCAGTTTGTGTACACATTAAAACTAATGAGGTTAGGTGCTGGGAGGTGGATTGTGTTTTAGCTTTGGACTGAGACATGCTAGCTCTTTCTCACAGTTTCCAGTCTTTTAGCTAAGCTAAGCTAGCAGACTGCAACTTCATATTTGTGTAGAGACCATGGATGTATTGGTATAGACATGTGTATCAAATTTATCTAAATTGTTTTTAAAAGTGTTAAGGCTACTTTTAAAGCGAAATTGTTGACTTTTTGAGAGAAAAATAAAAACATCCAGACTCATTTCAATGTACAGGGCTTATGTTGATATAGCCTTGACCATTTGGTAATGGAGGCTATTGTTAGCAAAGTTTAGCTATATAATACGGTTTAGCTGACATTACTGAGTCAATTTATGACTTCTTTCCTACACTTTGAGCATTAAGCGGACTCTTAACTACATCTTGTAATTCTAACTTTTGGCCACAGTGGCTGCTGTTCAGTAAAAAAAAGACATTAACTCGCTTTAAAATGATTGTGACGCTCTACCACAGCAATCTGCTTCTAGCTAGCTATATCAATATCTGACTACAGGCCTGCTTGGCGTTTAGAGAGCAGTGATACACTTTCCAGGGGAAACCATGTGTGACAAGTTATTTTTTCCAGCTTACCAGCTGACCTGGAGTGAAACGTCCTCATTTTGTGCCAAACATCCTCAGAGAACAACTCCTCACCACATCCTGGGATAATAATAGACTCACTGTCATTGGTCACTGAGAAAACCTGTCAAAGTTGGACTCCCATCAGGAACAGGGGTTAGCCAAGGAGATGAGTGATTCCTCAGCACTGCAGAATCATATGATGCTGCTGATGTAAGGATAGGGACCGGTTGAAGCCAGTCTAAATGACCGGGGCCTAATTTGCTAAACCGGGCGCTCACTGTCAAAGTAACGTTAGCTTTAAAAAAAAAAAACATTAAGATTTTATTCAAATCATTATGCTACCTCAAGCAATTGACCGCATGGCAGCACGGGGAGGGATTTACACATCTCTCCAAAGGCCCCTGAACGCCTCACAAAACGTATTCAAACATAGAATCATACAGCCTAAACGCCTTTGTCTTGATACCGTATATATTTCTCATTCATCGCAGCACATGCTCATCATCCCTGCATACCAGGCATCCAGAAAACGCCGAACGCCCGGTTAATCCACCTCATCACCGCAGCAGCGGCTCGTCTTTCAGCGCTGTCAGCGATAAACAGGCATTAAATGTTGCTTTACCTTTGGGGAATGCAGGTGTATGTGTCCCGTGGAGGCTGCCTGGCTCGGTGACCTTGGAGCAGAAAGATGCGTGTGCCTGCTGCCTGTGTTATGGACGGCTCTGTGTTTAAATTTCCTGAGTGAGCCGCTGCCTGACGTGAAGCTGCCACGGGCTGCAGAGGGCGGCGCTGTTCGTTATCCCTCCTCTCCTCCCGGTCGGGCGGGTACTGTAGTATTTTCTGCGCTCTGCTGCCTGTGTCCCATGCAGCATGATTGGCAGTAAGCTGATAGGTGCTGATGGGGCACGAAGAAAGTGATGCAGGCACCTATTATTTTCATTCTCCAATTTTGGCCTATATAAAATGTCAGAAAATGGAGAAAACTCTGGAGAACCCAAAGATATTTAATTTACAACCACATAAGACAAAGAAAAGCAGCAAATACTTACAATTGAGAAGCTGAAAAAAAATCAATCTCCTATCAATTACTTTTGTTATATCTGTATCTAATTTTTATTTTGAATACTTCTACGAACAACAGTAAGAAGAAGAAGCGGATTCAGTTGAAATACTACTGAAAGTAGTTCAATTGTCATTTAAAGAGTGAACGATAAAAGCGGTTGAAATGTCAGTTGAAGATAAAAAAAAAGTTTTTAAATGATATGAAGTGTCTGTCAAAATATAAATTTCGATCGAACTTATCGATCGATCGACTCATTGTTTCAACTAAAACATAAAATGTGATTTTAAAAAGCAGAAACTAAGAATATTAAGAGTCATAAGTAGCCTATGATCTTTTTTTATGTAATTTTATTATTCAGAATACTACTTGGCTATAATAATAATTATAATAATAACTACAAAAATGAAAAATGCTGAAGTGACAGTTGAATTGGTAGAGCTGAAAGTTGCATTTCTAATTAAATGTTATTGAATGAAGTTGAAGTGTCAATTTAAGCATGAGCGCTAGGGAAGTTGAAGTATAAATTGATCAAATTGCTCAAAGGAGTCCAAAAGTCAAATATGCAGTTGAACTTTGAGCATTGAAATCAGTTGCAATGTCGGTCAGAGGTTGCGGATTGATTTTCTGTACATTGACTTTTACTCTGCAATCATCAGATGTAGTCTTTCACCTAAATATTCTTTGCGTGCATAAAGCTGCTGGCATCACCAGTGGAAAACTCAATCTGGGTCATTTGAGCTCAATCCGTTGGATTAATGTGAAAGGGTCACACAGGGAAGCCTGTGCATATGGTGAGAGTGACTTGCCAAATGTGAAGAAGACATTTAAAAACAACTGAATACAACAAAAAATACAACAGGAGTTAGATGAAGTCACCACTGCCAACATGGAAAACTGCAAGGAATTAGAAAGGGACGAGCTCAAAGTAAAACTGTGGTTATGGGAGTTCAGTAGGAGGGATGCAAAAGCAATCCAACATTGATTTGATGGTTTTAAGAGAGACTCACTCATGTTAATGATCACAATGTTAGTTAATTTTTCAGGAGGAATTGCATGATAATCACTTAGTTGCTGAGTCATTTCTTCATTTCCCTGTGAGTCATTTTCCATTTTATGCGTTAGTCTACTGTATGTATAAGCCAAGAACAATAACTGACATACAGCAGGATAAAGCCTATATAAGCTTTTGCTTTTTACATTGCTTAATGTTTCAGGTTGGTTTGTTTAGGTTCAGTAGTTTATAGACCCCAAAAAATGATGATTATTGAGTCTCCTTCCTGTAACTTTGGCTTGTACTTGTCCGTATTAAACCTCTGTGGTGTTTTCTGCCAGTTAAAAAAAAATGCTGAATTATGTTTGTGTTTAATGTTTCACACACATACATTGAAATCACATTGAAAAAATATAAATACATGTGAGGATGTGGTAATGGCTTATATGAAAAACCACACCCAAAGGACATACGTACCAAAGGTAAAATGCAGACGTACAAAATCACCGATACATTTTAAGTATTAGTGTTTAAGTTTCATACAAAATAAGTGTAGATTTATATTTAAGAATAACACAAATAGAGAGAAATAGATGCAGAGAAACAGAAGTAATAATCGTAATTTGAGCATCGATGTAAACACCATGTCATTCTGTTTACTACATGTATCTCCCTTTTACCCATAAAACCTTGTGCAGTTTTCTGAGCTCAGACGATGCTGGCTGTTAGCTTGCCCTAGAAGTTGATCATTAAATTTTCAGTCCTAAAATGCGTCAGTAGCAAAGCTGCTGAATATAACTTTGGGGAGATGCTCTCTCTTCTTACTTCCTGTCAGGAGAATTTGCTATTACATTTTGATGTAGCCTACCTGCAGTATGAACACACAGTATGTACAGGGAATCATGGCATGTGGCTAAATGACATAATAAATATATCCTGGTCCAGTCAAAGGTGTAGTTTTGAAAAGAAATCGTTTGATTTGATAATGTAATCTGTAATCTGCAAGACTGATCTCAATAAGTGGCGTATGTATGCCATTTTGGTGTGTTATCAAGATGCATAATCGCTTTTTAGCGTGTTTATCAAGCCGTTTGGCCTCCATTGACTTACATTATCTTGCGACTGCGTGTCGATTTACGCCAAGTTCTCCTGAGAAAAGAACTTCTGTTCGTTTTTTTTCCAGCGAAATTTCGCACGTTTTTTAAACTAATGTATTTCAATGGGAAGTATGTTTCGTGATCAAACAACACAGGACTTTCACCCAGGAGACCAGGGATCGTGTCCCGCGTGTCACGTTTCCTAAACCCAACCGTCGCTTTCTTTTTTTACTAAACCCAATCGTCCGTTCTTCTTTCCCTAAACCCAACCGTGCCGTTGTTGTCCTGCGTCCCGTTATTGTTTTCCTAAACCCAACCGTCCTGTTTTTCTTTTCCTAAACCCAACCCATCCGCTGTATACGGCGTAGACATACACGCGGATAGCTCAAAATGCGTACCAATAACACGCCACTTGGCTTTAGAAAGTGCCGTGTATGTTTACGCGAAGTCATGATGTCACGTTGAATCTCTCTGTCCTGAAGGCTGTGTTCCTTCCAGTAATCCACTGATGGGGTCTTAATTATATATCCCAATAACAGGAGTTCATCTCTGATTATAGAGCTTCAAACATTTTCATTTCTCAATTTTCTATTGCTCAGTGTTGTTTTTTGATTTTTTTTTTCCTTCCATGAAATGCATTGAATTGTACCACATGGTGCTCTAAAACTTTCTTTGCTCTTTACACAAAATTCCTTTCGGCTGGTTTTAGTCAAGAGTGTGTGGTCTAAATGTTGTTTCAGAGATTTTTTTCACTTTCCTCTTTTCCTGAGAAGAATCAATCATCTATAAAACACACTTTCATCAAAACATAAAAGATTTAGCAGTTCTTCACACCAAAGCACCTGCAGGTTGGACACAAATGATTTGGCCTAACATTTTCTTTTATATCTTTTCGAAAGGCTGTTTATTGTCATTCGACCCATTAAGCCAGCCCTGTCTCCTAAAAATTACATTCCCATACAACAACACTGCTTTTTCAATTACATTTCGAGGTAGGGTATTTTGTCCCGGATAACGTTTTGACGTTTCTAATCAAAGTCTGTGAAAGTCCGCGGAGGGACTGGACTGGAGACCACCGTTTGTCTCCCTTGGGAAACCGAAAGTCAACGCAATGACTAATTTCAATATGTACAAGCTCTTCTGTACAAAAGAAAGCCACGAGGGCTACATAGCACTCAGTTGACACTTAATCTCAACAAAACCTTGCGCTGCAGTCTGTGAGAATTCACATGATCCTCACAGTTGGAAACTGTGAACAATACGTTTTCAGATCATAGATGAAAACACAAACATCGGTGCACAGACTATGGAAGTATGGCACTCCCAAAACCTAAACAGAAACTTCAGACAAGCTTGCACTGTTGAGGTAGAGGTGCGGCTCTCTGGGGAGGCCAAGGGGAAATGTGTTTTTTGTCTCATGACAGCGTATAGTTTACACCGATGGGATTTAGGGCGAACATGATCCATGAGATGAAAAAGAAAAGAATCCAAACATTGCTTTTGTTTCATGAACATGTGTGTTAATAATAAAACTACTAAACAATTTGACAATGTCTCTTTTGATGGACCATCTATTGTGTTGCTATTTAAAGCTCTTTCGTCTCTATTTCTCTAACGTCGACTATCCAAACAATATAGCAGCAGCTTGGTTGCACTTTAGCACAGATCCACAATCCAGTTTAGAACAAGAGCTCTCCCTTTCTCTCTGTGTCAAGTGTTGAGGCGCACTGCATGGAGCGAGGCCTATTGTCCGCCCTCTGCTGTGGCTCAAAGGGCGGCAGACTGCTTTTACTGTTCAGGGGAGAATTTGAAGCAGGGCAAAAGGGACAAAAAGAGTGATTAGTTTCAGTATCCCATATGGGCATTTAAGTCAGAGATGGTTTAGAACCGAGACGCCCCAACTCAGAGTAGTTTCCTGTATGTTTGTCACATGGACTCCGCCACGGCCACGCCTATTTAGGAGACCAGCGGCAGGTCCTGAGTGTATTGATTCCAATGGTAGAAGTGAACGTGAACACAGATTATGAGCAATTCTTTCGCACCATAGTCACCAAAGTAAATATCGGACCCATTCTTCACAGGTCACATATCTCCAGAACATTCTGACACTAAAAGGGTATTTTCAGACGGACACATCAGGAGAAAATGAACTTGGTTTGAGACCTGTTTCTGTCTCAGGACCAAACTCTCGCCAGATCTGGCAACACAGATAAGCTGGCGTTCATGAACGCCCTAACAAAACTAATCTCTTAGGTGCTAAATATGTCTTTTAGCTGTGTGAATATCTCACGTTAGCAAAAATAAAATACAAATAAATTATACAAATATAACTTTTCATCCATCCACACAACGTTCACTACACTTCCAAATGAGGCCACGCCCCTTTAGGAGACAGGAACTGTGTGCTGTTTCACACCATTGGCGCTGCTATAGAGGAGCAATACGCCCAGCTCTCCATTTAAAAATCAAATAGCATAGCACTGAATTCACAATGTGAACGCTAGTAACGTCCAATCATATTCATGAAGGTGTATAGTGCAAACATTAACCTGACACCATCACTGTTTACTCAGCTCCCTCCACCTCCCCCCCAAGTGGTACTGGTGATACAACCAGGATGTAATTTTCATGTGTTTGTTAAGGGAGGATTAGCCCTCTCAGCTGAATCCTAGTCGCTGCTTGGATTCTTTAAGAGCATTTCATAATACTCACATGACGAGCTCTGACTTTAACAATAGCTCACATTCATGGACACATGTTTAAATGTATACTGTGGATGTAGAAGTGCTCAGTGACCTAGTGGTTCCTCTTAGAGCTTTGGCTTCTGTATCGCGTGGGGCATCCAGTGGGAATTGTAAGATGCCCTTACGTAAATCCTCATTAGGACAAACAGCCTTTTCTGTTCGGGGGATCTATATGTGTGAATTTGTTACATGCTGAATTTAAAAATGATCCTGACTGAGATTATATTAAGCTTCATCTGTAGTCATTAATAATCTGGTGCTCCTGCTGTATGGGGATTTTTTTTGTATTAGTCTGTGTTTTGTATTGTTTTGTCTGTATTTCCTTGTGAGTTTTTGCATTTTAAGGTATGTGTATATTGATAAGTTTGTGTTCTCTACTGTCTTTTATGTAAGTGTTGAGTTATTGTATTTAAAAAAAGGTCCATCTAGGGACGTACATTGCAAATCAGCTAAGGTAAATGTGGTGTGTGGCATTGGTCTATGCTACATACTTGTCCCTATACAAATAAAAAAAGTTAGCACTCGTTACATGACACGCTCATGTTAACCAGCGTGCTACGCCAGAGTCGGACATTCGGTTTTCAAATAGATTTGGCCTAAATGAAGAATAATTCTACTTTAATAGTAATACATCTAAACTTAGAGTACATTATATTTTTAGGTCACTTCAAACCAATTTGAGCTTAAACCACACAGTCTTACAAAAACAGCGTGTTTGAATGGGATATGAACGGAAAAGGTAGGGTTCATTTAAAATATGTAATATTTGCCTGGTGGACTATAAACTACAGTGACAGTTTAAAAAAGAAGAAGTTATTGTTATAACATTATTTACATGTGATGTGGGAGTGAAATATTGTAAATATTATAGTGAAATTTTTTGATATCAGATAATAAAATTGATTTATTTTGTCTTGACTTGCCACTTGACTGAAACCTGGCTGGGCCATGAAGAATATGTAAGTCTAAATGAAGCCACTCCTCCCAGTCATATTAATACTCAAATTCCTAGAGGCTCAGGCCGAGGAGGGGGAGCTGCAGCCATCTTTGATTCAAGCCTGTTAATTAAGCCTAAACCTAAACAAAATTATAACTCGTTTGAAAGTCTTGTTCTTATTCTTCAACATTCAAAATGGAAAACATTACAGCCAATTATATTCGTTGTTATTTACAGGGCTCCAGGTCCGTATTCTGAATTTTTATCTGAATTCTCAGAGTTTTTATCATGTTTAGTCCTTAAATCAGACAAAGTACTTATTGTAGATGATTTTAATATCCATGTGGACGTTGACAATGATAGCCTTAGTACTGCTTTCAACTCATTACTGGATCCAATCGGTTTCAGTCAGAGTGTGCACAAGGCGACGCACTGTTTTAACCACACCCTCGACCTTGTGCTGGTATATGGTATTGAAATTGAGGATTTAATAATATTTCCGCAGAATTCGGTATTATCAGATCATTCTTTCATTACTTTTGAATTCTTACTACCTGACTATACTAAATTAGATAAAAGCTTCTACACTAGATGCCTATCTGACAGTGCTATAGCTAAATTTAAGGAAGATATTCCAATAGCATTCGACTCTATGTCATGCCTTAACATAACAGAGGACCTTTATGTTAACCTCAGTCCCTCTCAAATTGATACATTTGTAGACGGTACTACGACTTGCCTACGGACGACCTTAGACTCTGTTGCTCCCCTAAAAAAGAAGATGATAAAGCAAAGGAAACTAGATCCTTGAGAAGGTGGTTGCTAATCAGTTATGTGATTTTTTTACATAGCAATAGTTTATTTGATGACTTTCAATCAGGATTTAGAAAGCATCATAGCACAGAGACGGCACTGGTGAAAATTACTAACGACCTTCTAACTGCTGCAGACAAAGGACTTGTCTCCATTCTTGTTTTACTAGATCTTAGTGCTGCTTTTGACACTATTGACCATACAATCCTGTTGCAGAGATTGGAACACTTAGTTGGCATTAAAGGAATTGCTCTAAGCTGGTTTAAGTCCTATTTCTTTGCATCATTTCTCTTATCGATTGATTAGAGAGTTACTTGTGGTACCTAGAGTCTCTAAAAGTAGAATGGGAGCAAGAGCCTTCAGTTATCAGGCTCCTCTCCTATGGAACCAGCTCCCGATCTGGGTTCGGGGGGCAGAAACTGTCACCTCATTCAAGAATGAACTTAAAACTCTCCTATTTGATAAAGCTTATAGTTAGGGAGTGAGGAGTTGCAGTGTCCACCTATCTGGCCCACCTGCTTCTCTTCATAATTGTTAGATTAATAACATACAACAAAAGTAGAGGGAGGCAGGCCAGCAAAGCCCGATCCGGCAGGGGAGAGTTCAAAGCCCGAACAGGCTACCTTTCCTTATGTCCTGTCTCTCTTAGTTACGCTGTTATAGTTTTAGACTGCCGGGGGACTTCCTTCCTTCCTTTGACACACTGAGCTGCTCTCTCCTCTCCCTTTCTATTACCATTTGTGTGTATCCCGTCCCAGAAGTGCTTGTTACTAATCCTAGCTTCTGGGGAGTTTACTCCCCGGAGTCCTTATGTTTTTTCCCCCAGCGTATTTCCTTGGAGAACGTTGGCACCAAGATCCTGGTTGCAGCTGTCGCCGTGGTCCTGCTGCACTCCCTGCTGAGCTCAGCGGTGCCCTGCAGTGTCTTGCTACATCCTGCTGAACCCTGCTACATCCTGCTGAACCCTGCTGCTTCCTGCTGAACCCTGCTGCTTCCTGCTGAACACTGCTGCTTCCTGCTACGTCCATACATGCTCTGCTCGGCCACGCTACATCCTGTAACGCCCTGCAGCGCCCTGATATGACATGAACTACTACGACTACCATTTGAAGTCACTGTTCCATTATTAATGTGACTATTATCGCCACTGTTCATCACATCCCCAACCGGCCCGTCAGACACCGCCTACCAAGAGCCTGGGTCTGTCCGAGGTTTCTTCCCAAGAGGGAGTTTTTCCTCGCCACTGTCGCACTGCTTGCTCTTGAGGGAATTACTGTGATTGTTGGAATTGTTGGGGCTTTGTAAATTATAGAGTGTGGTCTAGACCTACTCTATCTGTAAAGTGTCTCGAGATAACTCTTGTTATGATTTGATACTATAAATAAAATTGAATTGAATTGAAATAGAATATCATCACGTTTGGATTGAAATCATACAGAGCCAATCTTAAAGAGATATTTTGAATGGATCCTTTCTTTCGCAGCTTTAAGATGAGTAAAAAGATGATATGAGAAAAGCATAGTCTGTTTATTGTTGCCCCATTTTAATTGGTCCGGTGTTTGGTGGTTTGGCGTTTGCCACATGTATGTGTAAAGCATTATTTTGCTTCTTGATTTCAAAGATTTACATTTATGTATTTATATGTTTTTTTTCCTTCAATGGAACACATTCTAATAAGGTGTTGTTTATTTAAAGGTCCAATGTGTAGGACTTTCTCCCGTTTAGCGTTGAGATCATATATCGCAATAAAACTCTCTCGCACCACAAAGTTCAAAGTACGTATTACAGCTACGGTAGCCTTCACGCTTCAAAAAGCTGGTCTTTTCAATATCCGTTTTCTTTTTCTGGGCGAAGAAGAAGACTTCTGTTCCTGAAATTTCGATTTTGAATACGTGTGGTCCTCCATGTTTTCTTCTTCAAACTTGCCGAGGCCGGGAAGCTACGATACCCATTAGCAGCATTAGCAGCACCTGTGAGTTTATCATGTGACAGCGAAAACTCAAAAGGCGGAGCAGTATGTCCTGTATGTCCCTTACCGGCTAACGTATTTCAAGATGGCGCATGAATATGGAGCGTCTACCCCAGTTCATGAGAATGCAAATGTAACATTTCAAGCCAAAAGGAATACTTGGAATTGATGGTAGGGGTAAATATTCATGAAAAAGGACAAGTTTGTGAACAGGCAACACAGATTTTGATAATGAACAACTAAACACGTTACACACCTTTAAATAATGAACTAATATTTTGGATTCAATTTAACATTGGAACCTTAAAGGGAAGAATGTGCTCATTAACCACCAGTGAGGATTTAGCATAAATAATTGTATATGTTAAGGCACTTTGAATAGACAAGATACTGTCTACTAAAATGAAGAGACACAGTTGTCACACAGATCTTGTCACCTACAGTAATGAGTGTGTGTGTGTGATTGGTAAATGAAGCCATTAGTAAATAACATAACCAATATTTACTTACGTCAGGGATGTCAAACTCAATTTCCCTAAGGGCCACACTGGAAACTGAGAATCACATCAAGGGCCAGACATGTATACTTTGACATGCTTTCACGTCAAATATTTTTGACCTTATTATTATTATCATAATCATTCTCACTTACAGTTTGGTCGACATAAAGCTCTAAAAAAAGTCAGCAAAAAAGTTCCATAGCCATCATAGAGTTTAGCAAATACAAACTCACAGAAACCTGTTTCACAGCCTGAATGTGCAAACTCTTTGTGAGTCTCAAAGTTGGCAAATCTGCCAAATTCTGCTTTGAGTGTCGCGTAGTTACAGATTGAAAAACAGTTTCCCATCTCTTTGGTTTGGTGCACAACTGGGCGGGCCAAAATTTATTGTGAACTTTAATTGATATGCAGGCCGGATCGAAATTTGCGAGGGGCCGGATTTGGCCCGCGGGTTTGACACATGTGACTTACGTTATATAGTTTGCTATCATTACAGTACTTGCTGCATGGTTGTTGACATACCACTGGAGGCAGAGTCAATGCTCATGCTTCAATGCCTGGCGACTGGAATCCAAAGAAATGTCATTTAGGGAGCGTTGCTACCTTCTCCTCATGTTCTTTTCTCTCTTCCTTTCTTCTTGCCACTTTATTATCTTGACAGATTTTGCGCCTAAACTAGCAACCATCATTGCATACTTGTAGGCTATATGAAAATAAGAAATGATTCATTTAATTGAAAATGTTTTTTTTATAGTTTATTTTAGAATAAGGATATTGTTATTGATTGCTACTGACTACTTTATCCCAAAAAATGAAAACTATGATAGAGACAGGGTTGCCTTTCCGAAGGCCCATACAGCAAATGGCACCATTTTTTATTTAATGAGAGTTCTTCTTTGAACACAAGTGTATTTCCAAGGTGGCAATTTACATCACTTGCAAGGGCTCTCTCTATGCACCCCCCACCCCCACCCCAACCACCCAACCCACAGGCCCCAGTGCAACCACACTGCCTGCACTGTCTGTATTTATACCTGTGTGAAGAAGAAAAACACAGATGACTATTCAAAAAAAATATCAAAAATATAATGGAAAGTATGTTGTTGCGGGTCATTGGGCATTTTTAAGTGGGTACATGGAAATCCTGGAGCTTTCTTAGTGGGTATACTGTGTACCACTGGTGCTAACATAAATTAGACAAGGACAGCACATGGATGAGGAGCCACTAATGGACATATGTCCCACCAGCAGGGGGCGGTGTGGTGAATGAATCCAAAAGGTCACAAATGAGCCTTGTATCCAACCACAGTGGAGAATTTGTTCAGGTTCATTCCTTTAGGAGAGCAGAGGACATTTTTCCCCAGAGTCTCATAAAGCTAGACCTTTCCCATCCTGGTTAAAGATGTGTCATTTAAAACATTAGTTAAATGTCTCTACTTCTAAGCTGGTGAAGCTCTGTTTAAATGTACCCAGTGTTTCTTGAGAGAGGTGACTCTGACACAACCAAGCAGCGTATAATCCTTTCCCTGAAGATAAAACACCCAAAAATCAGTTCTACAGTTGTTCTGTAAATCAAAAAAAGAGGTCAAGGAAAACGGGAAATATCTGCTGCTTTTCAGTTATTAGCCATCAAAGAGCACCAAAGCTATAACATATCAATACATCAACTGAATGTGTGACATATCAAGGGGCTGTTATGAGCATTGACGGAGGTGAATCTGTAAATATAAATGTTCAGCAGGCAGCATGGTAATGTTTCAGTCCAACTACACACCACAGCAGCCAACCATTTATATTCATACGGGACATTTACTGTAAGTGCGCCCAGCTGAGAACCCCAGACACATCATTATTTATACATTTGTGTTGTGTGGATGAGCTTGTGCAAACACACGCTGAGCTATATTCTAAATTCGAGGGGAGATCCCAAAGTTTTCAAGGACGGCAGATATGCAATACTTAATCACAGGAATGTGTGGATAGATAGATGTGTTGAATGGATTAGGTAAAACCATTAAACAAATGTGTTGTGGATTACAATAGTTCACCAAAAAAACAGCATTGTAGCTTCAATAAAATCGTGAAACTTTGTGTGGAAGAAATTTCACCTAACACTGAAGCAACTTAAAGAAATGTTTAAGAAGAATTTTTGGAAGTTCTCTCACCTACAATCATCTACAATAATGGCCTTGTTTTATCATGCAGCACTAGCACACATGATTTGCATTTGATGTTTGAAATATAGTAGGCTATATTTGTCCATGTATTGATGGACTTCACACTAGGCGTAGATGCTTCATAGGAAGAAATAGGTGCACTTCTCCAGCAGGGAATTTCCGCTGGACGTTCCGTTTAAAAAAGAAATAATAAAAAAAAAAGGACTGCAATATGTTTGTGATCGTTAATTTTGTGAATTGTATTTACAGCTTATTAACTAAATTGCTGACATTATTCAATGTGAAGCCTTTAACAGAGTATGTATGACAGCATACAGCTCTTTTTTTAGAAGGGCGTTAACAAATTATTCTAGAGACAGGAAGATAGTAAGAAAAGAATTTTAAAAAACTGAAAGTAAGAGGCATAATGTGACAAGACTTCTATTTCTCATTCTGTTGATAGACTCAGCATCAGAATCATCTGCAGACTCACAAATCATGATGGAAACCACTGATCCTTGTCAAATTGGTCAAAGGTAAAACAGCTACAATGAATGATTGATAGATAGATAGATAGATAGATAGATAGATACATAGATAGATAAATAGATATACTTTATTCATCCCAAGGGAAATTTTAGGCATCCAACCAACCATAACACAACAAACACACATCCACACATATCTCACATACACAAAATCACTCACAGACAATTAAAGAGTTATAAAAATCACTCACAGAAAATTAAAGAGTTAAAGGTGCTAAGGTATACTGTGTGCAATGGTGGTAGTGCAAAAGAGAACAGTGCAGGGATTGAACAGTGCAATAGCTTATTATTAAAACTTAACTATGACTATGAAAAGACAAGAATGTAAACATAATATAATTAGAATTCCTTGACAGAACAGAAATAATATACGTTAAGAACAATATATAACAGGGAATAAGTTATAAGATGCATATGTTATGACCAGAGTCCAGATTGTGTAGGAGGCTAATATAGCCTATAAGACAGCCAGGTGTATACAGCAGACAGAGATATAATGGTGGTGGGGGCTGAGAGAGACAGGCTTATGCTGAATGTACTACTTTTCAGGGATAGTCCGTCTTTCCAGGAGGACATGAACGTAGATAAGTCAAAGGAGGAGATGTAGATAAAGAAAATTACACACAAAAAAAAATCATAGAGGGGTTTAGAAGCTCCGAGCCAAGACAGATAGGGACTGACAGACACAAATGAAGTTCTCCGTAAGCAAACTAATCTCTACCTCTAGAGGTCACTATGCACCAGAAATCCTCTACACACACACACACACACACACACACACACACACACACACACACACACACACACACACACACACACACCCTCCCTCCTCTGGTAGAAGAGCAGCACAGTGCTCTCACATCACCACATCAAGTCTCACATTATAATTTGTCCTCTGTGCTGGCTGGTTTTTAAGTTTACAGCCTGTGTTTCTGATTTAAAGCTGTATTCAAACCACGCGGGGGCTGTGTGACTGATGAGCCCACCGAAGGAAGAGAAGAGGCTCTTTCCACACCTTGATGTTTACCTTTCCTGTCAGCTTGTTTCCACAAAGCCAGCGAAGACCCCGACTGTTTGGGTCAGAGGGACTGCAGCTGGAGAGGGCTGCATTCTCACCTCAACACCTCCCTCTGGTGCGTGTGTGGGTGTGTGTGTGTGTGGGGGGAGTGGTGGGGAGGACATCCAACAGCTGTATCCAGAGACATCCTACACCTGGCTCATGCTTGCACTACACATCCATATACTGCCACAAACCTCTCGGTTCTTTAGTCCACTTTTCATACAAATGTCAATAACTCCAAACAACACAGAAGAGTGGAGACTCAAAAGTTCATTCTTGGCCTTGGAAACTGTAGCTGACAAAACTATTTCAACCAGAAAGTCTGTCGAACAAAGCATAGCTAGACGTTTCCCCCTGTTTCCAGTCTTTATGCTATTGTGATACGGACGTTTTTACAAACGAATCAAACATAGTCCTCTTAAAGTGGACCAAAAATTGGAGCAACAGAAAGGGGACTCAGTTCTTTTTGCGTTCATATTAGCTGTGTTCGAAACCCTCATACACTCACTCACTATTCCCTACATAGTGTTGTATTAAATAGTGAACTATATAGGGAACGACCAAACCAGATTTCGGACACTCACTATTGATGCTGCATGTTACATTTCCACTGTTTAGAAACGAAAGCCCACTTAATTTTTCCTTTTCAGTTTTCGCAGGTGCTTCTGTTTCTTCTTCTTCTCCTCACGTTGCATTGTGGTATTCGGGAGTAAAATGTAGGGTACATTGTAGGTAGACCACACTCAAATTAGCAGCGCATTGTGGGTATTTTACAGTGGACTATATAGTGAATGAAATTTACCATGGAGAATTTGAACACCACTACAAAATGGCGAACACACTATCTCACTATTTCCATGAGAGGGAACGGTTTCGAACACAGCTATTATCAGTTTACTTGAAAGACGACTCAGCTCCCATTTCAGGTCTGATGCTAAAAAGCCTCAGGGCTCAGGGCTAAAACACATTGGCAAAATGCAAAACGAACTTGACGCGTGCTGTGTTCACAATGCACACGTGGAATTGAAAGCAAACTCAGACCACTTCCCTATGAGGTCTGAGTACAGTTTGTTCCAGAGGGGTCTGAGTCCCTTTCGACTGTTCACATATGCACAAAAAATGGAGGGCTGAAAGGTAAAAAGTGTAAAAAAATGCCCCAAGTCTATAAACACAGGTGAACCTAAATAACGAAGTCAACAGTCAGTCAGTGTGAGCCAAATTGCCATAACAGGCTGGTTTATTACAAGAAATCCGGGTGATAAAATAATAAAAAGTAAATGATTGAAGTGTCTTGCTGCAGAGTTGTGGCGCAGCAGTCAGCAGGCCAATCCACTGGAAGTATGCCATCAGTGGATAAGCCAAACTATACACAAGATAAGCCCCTTTATCCCTAACAGAAAAACACCAAAACTTTAAACGATATCACCACACATCAACAGGTGAACTCCCACTGCATCAGCCGCTCGAGATGAAATTGCACATTAGCACTATACTCACACTACTAAAACATGGGAGGTTAAACAATGTAGAATCAGTGTAGGGCTGTGTATTGGCAAGAATGTGGCGATACGATACGTATCACAATACGTCACGATTCAATATATTGCAATATATTTCGCCACTGTGCGTAAGGCAATATATTGGGATTTTTTTTAAGTATAATTTTAGAAAAACTAATATTTAAAAAAAGACATGATGTACATAAAAGTCTGATGCCATTGCAGTCTGAAGCCATGCCAATGCAGCGGGAGCCGGTCTTACCATAGCCATAGCTACATTGTTAGCTTCTAGCAAAAAGTCAGGCACTGCTAGGCACGGTTAGGCAAGGACACTAGTGGTGCGTCTCAGCATAGCCATCTAGCAGTAGGGTGTTTAAACACAACATAAACGTGAACCACTGTCTTATATGAATATTTTTGAAGGTATAAAAAAAAAAAAAATAATAATCAATATTGTATTTTTGAAAATCGATACAGTATTTCAATAATAAAATATCGCGATACTCAAGTGTATCGATTTTACACCCCTAGTAAACAGCAACCAGCACGTTTTCTGTGAATTGAACACAGCACATGTAAATTTCAGTCCAACCGCAGTTAAACACAGTTCGTTATCGTACCTTGCCAATGCCACTGTTACAACCCTTTACAAAAGAAACAAATTATTGGCAGACCCACATTTGTGATTCAACAATTCTGCAATAAAAATGTAACAAGTTAAATATTTCCATAAAATACAATACCTCATTTGCACCCCTACAAAAATCAAATCCTTAATAAAAAACACAATAATCCTTGGTAAAAACACAAAGGTTTGTGTGCCGTACCAAGGAAGCATGAGCACAGGAACAGGAACAAAGCTGACACACATGTGCTTCGTTAGTCTGGCCAAAGTGTGCCTGGGTCTGTGTCCTGCTACACTATGCTAAACTAACCAGTTGCTATCTGTAGCGTCATAGTAACTGTGCAGATAAGAGTAGGGATAGACCAATGCTGGTTTTTCAAGGCCGATACTGATACAGATTATTAGTAGTTAATAAAACCGATAAACAATATTTTGGAACTGATTACAGTGAAAATGAAAATCTTGAAGTCAAAATTAAGATTTTGGAATGTTACAAACTTTGTTTAAATGCTTTAAGCAATTATATAAAAAATTTGAAACGTTTAACATTATACACAGTAGAAGGTAGTCAGATAGTGTTGTGGGCGGGACATTAAGTCAGACTCAGTGGGGAGTGAAACCGAAGCAGAGGGACAGACCAACACCTTCTCATTCCCATTGCGTGAAATGCGGACGCTTGGTCAGGTGCCTTTGGCGTTGTTATTGACGCTAAATGTCTCCTTTAGCGTCAGATCTAAACACGTTTTATCTAAACGTGCTTGGTCGGGACTATTGGCGCCACTTTTGACGCACTTAGGTTAAGGAAAAGATCGTGGGTGGGCATATTCCGTGACACGCGGGACAAGAAAGGGACAGTTGGGTTTAGGAAAAGAAGAAAGGGACAGTTGGGTTTAGGAAAAGAAGAAAGGGACAGTTGGGTTTAGGAAAAGAAGAAAGGGACCATTGGGTTTAGGAAAAGAAGAAAGGGACAGTTGGGTTTAGGAAAAGAAGAAAGGGACAGTTTTATTCGTTTAAACGTGGCCGGCCGGCCGAGCACACATTACATGAGACAAATTCATGAAACTGTATTGGGGGACATCGGCTTTGAATGCGTCCAGCTCGGGTCATATCGTAATGTTCTGTATTACAGCATATACTGTAATATTTCACCGGTAATACGACCGAAGTAATATTATTAAAATACAGAAATGCATACCATGATAACAGCTAAATAAATGTTGATAGATGTAGCGTTATAGTTTAAAAAATATAAATAAACAAAAAAGCAACCCAGCTTCCCTGGCCGAAATAGACCGAAATAATAACATTAAAAGAAATACATATAAACCATGATAATATCTTGTGAATAATGTTGATTAAAACAGCGGTTATTGGGCTAAAAATACCAATAATAACTGTCACAGATTTCGTTTTTTCTTTTGTCGGTATTTGACGGTGAGGGAATAACATGAATGTCTATCTGACGGACCCCCTAGTCGAAAAATAACGTCAAGGGTACACCTCTTTCGTTGAAACTTGACGCCAGGGTTCTTGACCATGCGTCATACATTTGACGAGTAGGGAGTAAGACTGTGTTGTTGTAGTGTGTATCGTTTATCAGGCAAATAAAACGGTAATGCTCAAGTAGCTATAACAAGCAATGGTGAACTGGTAGGGAATAAATGAGATGTGAAAATGTCAATATGTTTGCTGAGTAACCTTGCACACACTTTAAGTGTCAAAGGCAAAAGTTTCATGTTGCAACAGCTGTCTCCTGTCATATTTTGATTGTGAATTGAAACAAAACTACTTGGTTAGGTTAAAATAAGTACGTAAGTTAAGTTAAAAGAAGTCAACAAGACACAAACAGCAGCCTCCTGGCTAAAAGTCCCATTTTCTTTGACCCATCGTCCATCCACCCCTACGTGGAATTTGAACGCAGACTTTGATCAGAAACGTGACACGTCAAAAACAAATGTAATTCGGGACAAAATAAGTTTCCCTTGAAACATGATCAAGAATGCAGTTTAGTTGTATGGGAACATCATCTTAAGGAGACAGGGCTTGCATTTTGGTAGCAATCCCAGCAAATTTGCCTTGGTAAACATGCTAAATTAGATTTTGTTCAATGTATTCTGCCAGGTTTAAAGTGTTCCGTAAATTAGCTACAAAAACAGACTTGGCTGGTACTTTGGAGGGGGGAAAAGTGGGCAGTTTGAAGTGCTGTATAGGCTGATGCAGCAGTATACAAATAGCGTATTTAGCTTTTATTAAAGCGTAACTCTCGTCAAAATGCAACCAAGGGTCTTTTTGTGAATGTACCCGAGTCAAACTTTTGTTTTAAAAGCATAATTAGGACAGAAGCGCCACTTTTAAGATTTACCGAATTCTCGTTTTCGGTCAAATGGCCTTTTGAATGGGAGTGCTAGGGGCACGACTATGATCGCATCAAATTAGCTATTTTTAAAACCCTAAGAAGGCTCGACATAACATAAAACTTTGCTCCAAGTATCACCAGGGGCTCTACACATGGACTCCAGCATTGAGAACATTGTTTGTGTTCACTTTAGCTGTTGGTTTTTCCGGTCGCCGTCCATCTTGCCAGTCAAAAAGAGTCAATCTTCAAATGTGAATGAACGGACTCCATAGGAGAAAATGTCATTCTTATATGAGGCTCCTTTTTCAACTACAAGGTCAATATTGTTTTTTCACTAATGACAAAACAACAAATTATCCGTGCTTTTATATGGAACTAAGCTTTAGGAGCTTTCCATCTTTACTCTCCTCCCTGTTATGTTGCATTCGGAGATTGACTCTTTTTGACTGGCAAGATGGCGGAGAGCGGAAAAACCAACAGCTACAGTAGCTTTTTTTTTAGTAAACTCTGTGTACGCAATGTTCTCAATGCTCAAGTTCATGTGTAGAGCCCCTGGTGATACTTCGAGCAAAGTTTCATGTTGTGTCGAGCCTTATTAGTGTTTTAAAAATGTTGATTTTGACGCGATCATAGTAGTGCCCCTAGCACTCCCATTCAAAAGGCCATTTAACCGAAAACGAGAATATGGTAAATCTTAAAAGTGGCGTTTCCGTCCTAATTATGCTTTTAAACGAAAGTTTGACTCGGGTACGTTCACAAAAAGACCCTAGGTTGCATTTTGGCAAGAGTTACTTTAAGTAAAACAGGGTTGAGTGTTCGACCAGGTATCTCCTGCCGCTCTGGAAACAAAGAGCTCAAGCCGGGCCTGAATGCCGTGCATAGTCAGTCACCAAACAATAGGTCAGGAAGGAAAAACAGAGGAGGTGAGAGGAGGAGGGCAAGCATTCAGGAGACAAGCAGCGGGAGGTTTGTAGAGGACAAAAGTTCGGTGGTGGGGGGGGGGGGGAGGGGGTTGAGTCATTGTGATGGTGCTCTGTCTGTCCCCCTCCTGATTACCTCAATGCTGAGCGCACACACCACACATAATCAAGCTGATTCGGCCTTGACTGACAATTGGAGGGCGTGTTACCAAATCACAGCTGATCATTTCAACCACTTGTTGTTTGTGTAAAGTTTTACAGTTAGAATTATAAATGCAATTAGGGCCACACAGAGTCCTACATATCAGAAGACAAAAAATGAAAAGAAAGTGGATATAAGTGATTGGATATAGGTGTTACAACATGGAAATGTGAGTAAAAGTGACCTCCCTAAATTACAACAATAAGCAGTGTGGTGACACTCACAGACAGTGCTCAATCCAAACTGTCCCCCTCTAACTGGAAACACATTTCCCCTGCAGGCTTTCTCCCAGTTATCTCCCATCAGATATGTTCATTTCCTCTAGTCTATTCACAATGAGTCACCTATTAACAGTTCATTGTTTTCAGCAATGACCCTTTTAACCCATCACTGACCTGACAGCTATGTGGTTTAATCTAACTAGTGTTCTTTGAAATGGAAATGTAACGACCCCCTCGCATGCCCGAACATCACAGGCTGTCATACCAAAGCAGACCTCGGCTTCCTTTCCAACTCTGGCCAGCAGGTGAGGAGGATCAGACATTTGGGATATTTTGTTTATTTCACTTCACTTTGTTCATCCATGATGGATTTAATTGATTCTTTTTTCCTTTCCTTTCAAAGGCAGTGGTGCAGTTTGTCCTAACCCAAAGGCAAAATAAGGGACACTGTCGCTTCTTTTATGTGCAATATCTATTTAACAAAAGGCTTTAACCTTCCTTTAGTTTCTTGTTTCAAAGCAGTTATGCTTTAATTAACTTGTAGATCAATATTTCATAAATAATAAAAGGTTTATAACCTTGTCTTGAAGATCCGCAACATGTTAGCAATGAAAAAACAAAATTTTAGCTAATGTTCAAATGATATTTAAAGGCAGTTTTAGTTATATAGAATATGTTATTGGAGTCTGGTAGCTCCCTCTGTTAAAAAGGGTTTTGGGAACTACATAAAGGCAAAGGAGCTGCTACCTCTAAAATAATACCATCAGTTTAGTATCAGTGCAGAGTTTGAGGGCCCCAGTTTCAATTTCAACAGTCATATGTTGTCTGACATTTGGTTTTAACTCCTCGGTGGTCTGTTGATGTGCATAAAGTTTGATTTCCATAAACTAAATATGCTGATGCATCTCTCCAACCAACCCCACTGTTTAAACAGCTGGGCTTTCTTTATCACTGCTGTGGACCCACCGCTGATTCTTCACAGTGGGATGGGTACGTGAGGTGGGCAAAGTGAAGGT
Source organism: Perca flavescens (assembly GCF_004354835.1). Lineage (NCBI taxonomy): Eukaryota > Metazoa > Chordata > Actinopteri > Perciformes > Percidae > Perca > Perca flavescens. The sequence continues at coordinate 18,837,994 of NC_041353.1, read as the reverse complement.
GGGGGGTCCAGGGGTTGGAGGATCTCAGCAGGGAGGAGGTCTGGTGTGACTACTGCCTTGTTTGGCAGAACACAGCTGGAGTCAGGAGAGAGAGAGAGAGAGAGAGAGAGAGAGAGAGAGAGAGAGAGAGAGACGCCGGCAGACTTCCACTACTGCAGGAGTCTGATTAAATGAAGTTTGCCCTATTTTCTTATCGTCTACTGCACTGTGCCGGGCCTATTTAGTAAGTCTATCCATGTGAAACATGCATACACACTAATTAAGTCGAGCACCAGAGTACGTTTGCGAAGTAAATGTCAGTGAGGGAAAGTGCAAAAGGTTGATTGGGAAGTTAAATTAGATATTGAACTGTCTGCATTTGGGTCAGTGTGTCTCGGCACAGAAGGGTCATTATTGGATAAAAAAGCACCACAGTCTAACACATACAGGGAAATTGTGTTACACATGAGGTGCAATTCCACCTCAGGGTGAAAGATAATTACAATCCATACCAACCTCAGGCAATAGTCCTAGATACTCTGAACTTAAACCCAATGTGAAGGCATCTATGCTGTGTTTGCTGCTTTTTTCCTCTGCATTTAGATAACTGATATTGATATCAGTAATGATTTGCATGTTAGGAGTGAAATGTCCCTTTACACTGGTGTCAGGAGCAAGATTGCCAAGTTCAGGATTAGGAACCTGCTCCAAGCTGTTGAGAAAAACTGGGTCTCTTCTGCTTGGTTTCAAAAAGTGTGTGTGTTAGTGTATGTGTGTGTCTGTGTGTGTTTTAGGGGGGGTGAAATTATGGGGTGAAAGGACGCAGGTTGACAAATCATATGGCCATCAGTCTGGGCCACCACACTCCATGCCAAAGTCAGTCGTCCCATTAATTATAAGAGGCAGTCATCCTAACCGAGCGCCACACACTGCCTCATTTATCCCCACTGACCAGTTCACACAGCAGACATTTTGTTTCGGGCTCCGAGACTTGTAATTGGCAACAGCCACACAACGCACACCTTAATACGGGCCACTTTGGAGCCTCTCAGCCACCCGTCAACATCAACCTCACACAGGCTTAGCCTTGACAACACATACACTGTTCTGACATTTAAATGCTCCTGTGTTGGGGCAGTGAGGACATGAATATGGCTCGACATGTGGAATGAGCCTGAATGCAGCACGGCCCAAAGATCCTCTCCCCCTCAGACATGATGCACATGGACTTAACGTAACAACCTCGACTGTTTTATGTTTCTGGTTTGTTTTGAATTATTAGCCGGACCTCCATCCCATTAAACTCGTGGAACTTGGGCGAAACTCAAGTTCAACAGCCAGCAAGAATAAAAGCAGAGACACAGATTGTTACAATAATACAAAAACGCAATAGTTGTTTTCTAAGAAACCCAAAGACTGACCAGTGTTGCTGACAAAAAAAGGCCTCCTCAGAAATCCCAAAGGTCTCATTCACCAAATTCCTTGACAAGATTTTCTCTAGACCTTCGTCTGTGAAGTTGATGTGGCAGCAGACAATATGCATGAGATGAGTCTGGAATAAACAGAAGAAGACCTGGGCTGTTATCTGAATGAATTAGTTGAATAAGTTGAATGTATTAGCAAACCGCTCATTTACACATTCAGCATAGAAGGAACAACATTAGCATTCTTTTGGAGTCTTGTTTCTGGTCACCTAACTAATAATGCTAATATTATAATATTCACTAAATTTTTGTCTCTGTTCTGGTAGGTATCTGGCTGCTCCATGTTACACTATGTTCACCAGCTAGTTGCTAACTCTGTCTTTCCATTGTTTGGTGCTGGGCAGGTAGCTGTAAAATGGGGTTGATGAGAGATGTGAGACAGAACCAAAACAGAGCCGTGAGCCGTAAAAAACAAAACAATGAGCTTAAAGACGCTAAAATGCTCCATAAAGCTAGGGGAAATGCAGAGTCTGGGGATAATATTTTATGGATTCAACCCCTTTCACATTACGCATAGCAATGTCATTCATTGTTAATATAAAAAATAAAAAATATATTGATTGGAGCAGCTTTAACTTGAGCCGCTATGGCTCAACCAACGAAGAAAAGAGCCACATACAGAAACTAAAGCTTTATCGACAGAAAATCTAGCAGAGGTTACCATTCCGTGCCACATTCAGTATTTATGAATGAATAACTGTATCTCCCTTTAATCTGATGCACAAGCTGTTTTCTATTCTGCCCTTTTATATAAGCAATATCCATAAAAAAAAACACACATGCACACATAGTCATACCTTCCCTGCCACTCTGCCCCTTAACTGTATATTGTCACTGGCAGAGAGCGATACCTGGAGCTAGGCATGATGGGTAGGCATTTTTCAGCACCGTTACTATTCTGAGTAAAATGTCTGGCGGCTGGCCACACGCAGCATTAGCAGCTCGGCAACCCCACTGCCAACATCTGTACGTGCTTCACACAGACTGGAGAGGTTCTGGCGCTGTTACTCGACTGACGGAGCAATTTACAGCTCCACATACCTCTGAACTGTCCTCCAAACTGTCTGAGGGTGCAGGGTGGGGGCGCCGAGAGGGGTACGAGAGGTGTTTCACAGCCAGAAAAACATCTATAATGCAGGCGCCGCTGTGACCAAACAAATCAGTGGCGGCTAGAAAATATGATTTCACCAGGGGAGGAATGTGAGAGCTGAGGCATGCTGCAAGGCAGCTTCACACTGTAGACGCTCTGCAGACAGAGAGCATGGAGCGATCAGTGCCGTCCGTTGTGGAGATTCTAGGGGCCTGCAGCTGGTAAGAGCTGATGTAAAAGGCCCCTTTTGGTGCTCAAGAGACATTTTAAAGTGTTCATAGTCTCGCATTGCCAGACCTTCCTCCACAGCGCTGTGGAGGAGGGTCTGGCTAGTCCACACAGCATTCTGGGATAGAAGAAAAACGTGCTCTGGTTTATTGGCATTTCTTTAATAGCCTCGGGAAGGAACTTATTTTGGTGGAACGTGTGTACGTTCAAAAGTTGTTTTAGTCGTGCAAGACAAAACTCAGTTTCAACAGATAGTCTAGCTAGCTGTCTGGATTTACCCTACAGAGATCTGAGGAGCAGTTAACCATAGTCCTCAGAAATCCACCGAAGTTTCGACGAAGAAAGGGAAAGGTGAGGCCGAAAAATGAGGGGCATCCAGCGCCACCGGAACTAACCCGCAAACGTGACGTCGTTGATGTAGACTAGGGTGTTCAGAACTTCAAAGGAAGAAAAGAACAAGTTGATTCATACTGGAAAACAGCGAAACCATCTTCAAACTACGGTCCAATTTTTTTTACCTCTTCAAGAAGAAGTACGATTTTCTCCCTGGGCTCTAGATTAAACAACTTGTCAAGCTAGAGGGAGGTGTTGTTTCTGTCTGCTGTTGGTTTCCAGCATTAGGCCTCAGCAGAGGAGACCATGAGGAAGCAATCAGCCCATCGATGAGTGGGCCTGGGGACGGCGTTATCCCCCCTCTGCTCTCCCAAAATCCTGCAGGAGTCTGCAGGGATCCAATCAATCACTACAAGCTGCAAAATACTCCGACATTCCTGCACCACATTCCGGCTAAGTTTGTGTTTTTGTTTGCTTTTTCCCTGCTGAGAAGTCAGCACACTGCGGCGCTGAAAAAGCAGCCGATTCCTTAAGGAAAAGTAGGTTATTATCGGTGGTGTTGATCAGCTGAGTCTAGTGGGACATTTTCTCTATAAGGTTAGTTATTCAGCTGCATGCGAGAATTTGATCTCATTATGTTTGCAGCCAGTTTGTAGTAGATGAGCCAATTGGAATAACGCCACAAGGCACTCATGTTAAATTGAATCAATGTTCAAATTGAATTAAACTGCTCCTCGCACAAATACGCTTATATTAATGATGTAAGAAACCATAACAGCAGTAAGGGGAAATAAAGTTCTCATCATTCTCGGGTGGATAACATTAAATCACCTTGAGGTACGTTCTATACCATAAGTATAGAATCGATACACTATTCAACAGCCCAGTTCCTTTCTGGCACAATCCAATGTACTGACAACTTTTTAATAAAAAATAAATTAAAAAAATGACAAATGAGCAAATGGAGCAGCAGCAAAACGTTGCATGCTGGGTTTTCCATTAGAAAAGGCTTAATAGCTGTTACAGGCATGGACAACGTTAAATAAAACAAATGAGGTAAACATCTGAGTCAATTATTATATTATTTGTGTGAGCAGTATCTTATCTTTGAATGAATATACCTCACGATCTGTGGAAGGGGGGTTCTCCTTTTGTAGCTGCCCCATTTGCCATTTTTGAATACAAATGAGTTGGCTACCTGACCAAAGGTTGAGTCTCACACCTTCGATTAGCTGTTACAGAATCAATAAACCATTCACAAGACAACTTAAAAAAAAACAATAGAATTGCTC